>NC_048600.1:58184047-58267557 GCF_003668045.3 Cricetulus griseus
GTGTGTGTGTGTGTGTGTGTGTGTGTGTGTGTGTGTGTGTGTGTGTGTTGAGATAGAATAATATTATATATCCCAGGCTGGCCTGGAACTTGTCATGTAGCTAGGGATGACCTTGAACTCCTGATCTTCCTTCCACTACCTCTCATTACAGAGCATGCCACCTTTCCAGCTTAGTCTTCTTATCTTGAAAATGGTGATGCTCTTAATAATACGATAGTTGTGAGGACTGAATAACCAGCCGTATATAACACACATGGACATTGTTGGAAAAGACAATGGCAGGGACTTGGCTTGGAATCCTGGATAGTCAGTCCCTGCATATTTTATATTGAAGAGGTCTTTAAAGTACCTAAAATCATCTGAATTGAACATATTAACAGGCACTATGTAATTCCTGGTAAATATATATGTTGTATAACTTTCTCACAATGTTAATTTATCTATAGCCTCAAACATTATCATTCCTTTATTGAGAAGCTTCAGAACCAGTCAGTTTGGCCGTTCATGCCTGCAATTGTAACACTGTAGAAGGCTGAGTCAGAAAGATCATTGGGGGTTTAAGGCCAGCCTGGGCTACATAGTGAGTTCTGACCAGGTCAGTAAAGGTTACTTAGCAAAACCCTGTCTCAAAGAAACAAAGGAAGGAAAGGAGGAGGGAGGGAGGTAAAAGATAAGCCAACCCAAGCTAGGCACACATCTGTAACAGGATCAGGAATTCAAGGCTGTCCTCAGCTACAGAGTGAATTTGAGGTCAGCCTTGACTACTTGAGACCCTATCTCAAAAAACAAACAACCTCTAAAGTATTTTTATGAAATGTATAGCATATTCTTGTCAGCTACATCTACCCTGCTTTGCAATGGTATCCCACAGCTTCCTGCTTCTGATTTCCTGTAATTCAGTGGCCATTGTTCATCCTTTTCCATCCCTCCACACATACCCAGCTCGCCTCTGGCAGCTACCATTCTCAACTTCTGCAAGATGACAGTTACCTTTTCTGTGTGACTGAGAGCTTGCAGTATTCATCTCTCTGTGAGTGACAGTTCTAAAACCTTATCCTCAGACACTGATCTGTCAAGAGCTAAGCAGCCTGGGGGTAAGGAATAGGTGGTGGAGACATTCCCTTGGTCACCTATGCTGCTGGTAATCTAGCTAGCATCTGAATCTCATTGCGTGGGTGACCTTCACAGTCTCAGGAGCAGAACAAGTGTCCCAAAACCCACAGAAAGGCTGGAAATGCCTTGGCAGAGGTTGGAGTTTGTCTCACCAGCACATAGATCTCCATCTGATGCTGAGCTGGTCCAAAGGTTCCATCGTGAACCCTGGTATGTACATGGGGCCTTGGTTTCTATAAGAAATTGATTGGGTCTCACTGTGGTGGGCCTGTTTATGTTGGCTTTCATGCTCTGCTCCCCAAGGGCAATGCCCTAATCCACACTTTACAGCCTCATGGTGGTAAGAGGGGAGTAGTAACTGTCAGTTATCTGGCCTAAAGTGGTTCCAGTGGCTCACTGTGGGTATTGACCTAGCAAAAGTCCCATGGCTTTACCCAGTAGTCAGTTTCCCCATGGTGGGCTTCGTACTGGCTTCCAAGATGGAAGTCCTGAACATAACTCCCTCTCCGTCCTCCAAACTGGAGGTGTCTCCTACAATGCTGCTAGGAATTGGGAGGAGGGGTGCCATAGGCAGACCCTTTCCTCTTACCTTCCCCAGTGAGTCTTTTCATTTTGTTTGGCTAACAGCAGGCAGTATGCTCTCTCACCTGATTCCCTTCACTTTTATGGAGTCAGTTTGGTGGATGGAAAGCAGGTCTGACTAGGTATATCTATGGAGCAGACTCCCCTGGAGGATCTTTCTGGGCACCGTCTTACTCTGACTGCAGTGTCTCCTTAACCAAAGGACAGGCAGAGGGCATGGTCACAGGTATACAACTGGGGTCATAGATGAGTCACCCACCCCTTACCCACAGGCTGCTTAGCTCTTGCCAGGCCAGTGTCTGAGGACAAGGCTTTGGAACTGTCACTCACAAAGAGACCAATACTGCAAGTTCTCAATCACCCAGAGAAGCTAACAGTTCATTTTATAGAAGTTGAGTAGAATGGCCCTGCTTGTAGTCACTCCTCTTGCTCCTCTGTGTTCTCACAAAAAAAGGAAGCATTAAATGTTTGAATAGTTGCCTAAGAGAAAGGAAGAGGGAATGAGCTAGAACAATGGTTTCATTTCGAATTCACATTAGACTCACCCGGAGGGCCTGACAAAGCAGAGTGGCAGATTCAGGAGGGCCAAGCTGGGGCATGAGAACGTTGATCACTTACAATTTCCCAGGTGACACCCATGTTACTGGTCCAGGGACTACATTTAAGAGCTGTCGAACAAGAATACAGGAGGCTTACCCGGCTGAGAGGAAGGTTTACAGTGGGAAAACTCACCTCAGGGTGGTGAGTTCACTGGAAGGCTGGCACTGTGAGTGTGTGGCGCTCCAGCCAGGCTTGGTTGCTTATTGGCTGGTGTGTTACAAGTAGACTGTGCAACCTGAGTTAAAGGAACTCCAGCTGAGTGCATGCCACCTCAAGCCACCAAAGAGGCAAGACCACCTCTAAAGGTGGTCACATATGGGATGGGGGGTTTGACTGAGTCACCTTGGAGTTGAATCTGGAAGAGGTGAAGAAAGGAGTTGAGACTGGGAGGTCAGGGAGGAATCCAGGGCTTCAAGGCTGCTTGGTGTCTAGGGCTTTGAGGAAGTGATCTGGGGAATGGTGGAAAATGGAGCCCAGCCGGTGATTCAAAGCTGAGATTTGGAGGTGAGCTGACACCAGAGCAAGAAGTGGTGGAAGGCCCGGCAACTGCAGGAAAGGGAAGAGCTCTTTAGGACACACCCATAGGACTGGATGTTGAAAACACCAAGAATCAAAGTAGGTGCTGTGCTGGCTGGTGACAGCAAGCCAGACATCACAGTCTTCAAGTAATCTCGGGTGACTGGTGACTGTAATGAAGAAAAAGGGTGGGAGGTGTAGTCTGATAGCATGAAGTTCACGGCCAGAAGACTTTATAGCAACAGTGACAGAGAAAAGCATTTGTAGTGAGGGACCGAGGAGGAGCGCACCCCATATCCAAGCCCACTGTGTGGAGGTAGCAGGGAATAGATAGCACACCCACTGAGGCAGCAGCCAGGGAAGCAGGGCTGCAGGAGCAGTCAGGGTCCATCTGTGGTTCTCCACTGGTCCCTAAATTAAACACCTGGGAAACTTAAAGCACATAATTGGTCTGGCAAGGAGCCCAGGCCTTGGGCTGTTTTTAACTCCCCTTAGGAAATTTGCATGTTCAGCCTGGAGAAAGAGCTAAAAAGCTGAAAGTTGGCTGTGCTGAGAAGATTGCCCAGCAGTGTTGCAGGAAGAGACAGCAGCAGGATAAGGCAGAGTAAACCTTGAGGATTTGAGTCTGAATGAACAAGGGCAGGGCTGGGAGGGCTGAGCTACTCATGGTCACAAGGAGGGTCTTAAGGCAGTACTTGGAAGAGGCAAGGGTTGGGGCTCACCAGGATTACCGAGAGGGTGGAGGTCTTACCCTGATTTCACAGAGATGTATAAAGGTTAGAGACAGGGTGGTCCTAACAGCAATGTCTATATAAAGAAAGAAGCTATCACCAGGCGGTAATGGCACACCTTTAATCCCAGCACTCGGGAGGCAGAGGCAGGTGGATCTCTGTGAGTTTGAGGCCAGCCTGGTCTACAGAGCAAATTGCAGGACAGGTTTCAAAGCTACACAGAGAAGCACTGTCTCGAAAAACTAAAAGCTAAAAGCAAAAAAGAAAAGAAAAAGCTGTCAGCCAAGTGACCCTCCCAAGATCTGATTGGCTATTATTAGTGGCTCATCAATTAAATGACATCATATCTACAACACAGAAGGATGCTGCCTGAGCTAAGCCAACAGATAAGTTTTACAGGCAGAATCGCTGAAGAAATCCAAAACAGAAAACAAAAACTGTGGTGCTTTGAATGGGACACCCCACCCCCAAACATCTATGGCACTTCAATACTTGGTCCCCAGTTGGTGGCTATTTGGGGGAGGATTAGGCAGTGTGGCTTTGCTGGAAGAAGTATGTCCCTTGGAGTAGGCTTTTTTTTGGTTTTTCGAGACAGGGTTTCTCTGTGTAGCTTTGGAGCCTATCCTGGCACTCGCTCTGGAGACCAGGCTGGTCTCAAATTCACAGAGATCTGCCTGCCTCTGCTATCCGAGTGCTGGGATTAAAGGCGTGTGCCACCAACGCCCGGCTGGAGTAGACTTTATGGTTTCAAAAGACTCAACATTATGAGTTGACTGTCTCTGCCTCTGCTTGTGGTTCAAAGTGTGAGCTTTCAGCTGCTCTAGTCACTTGTTGCCTGCCACCTGCTGTCTGCACTCTACCATCATGTACTCTAAAACTCTGGAACCATAAGCCCAAAATAAACTCTTCTATAAGTTGCCTTCCCATGTTTTGTTTGCTTGTTTTTGTTTTTGTTTTTGTTTTACCAGCAATAGAAAAGTAACTATGGCAAAAGGCAAGAATAGTTACTTCAAAGTTTTTTGTTTGGTTGATTTGGTTTGATTTTTATTTTTGTGGCATATGTTGCTGTTTGAGATAGGGTTTTAGGTTGGCCTAGAACTCATGACCCTCCTTCCTCACCCTCCCAAGTACCTGGATTACAGGCATGGACTTCAGTTGTGTTCATCACAGAGCTGGTGCAGGGGGACTTCCCTATTCTGTCGACTTGGATTAATCAAGCCCCTTTAGGCTGGTTGTGGTAAGTCTCCTGTTTTTGCAAACTGGCCTGTTTTCTAAGTTCAGCTTACTACAAGGCATGAGTGACTGTATTCTTGTTGGGTCAGGTCTGTTGGGACCTAGGGCTGCTACTTATACAGTAATAACCACCCACAAATTTTACTTATACCAGAACTCCAGGGTTTCAGCTTAGTTCCTTGCTTCCTCTTGCCATCACCCTCATTTCTGTTCCCTGAGACAGAAGATAGGTTCTGATGGGTTACAGACCTTCAGAGGTTAGAGCACAGACTGTGGGTGCTTGACTAGCATGAACAAAGCACTGGTACTGTACACTCAAACACACACAAATGCACACATGCATGCATGCACACACATATGCACACATACATACATGAACATATACCTGTGCTCGTGCACATGTGCGTGCGCGCACATGGATTGCAGCTCTAGAATACAAATGGAGACCTATGGTAACTAAAGTGGTGGTTCATTTCTTTACTTTAGGCAATCTTTGTGTCTTGACTTTGCCATCTGTAACATGAAGCTAAAAATGATGTCCATCTTTGGGGAATTCTGTGGGCGTTGAATGATAATCTCGTCTAAATGTAGACATACCATTCTCATTTTGTTTGCTATTATTCTTCACAGAAACAAATCCCAAATCTACCTGTCTCCATTTTTATTTGCACAGCACCAGCCCAAGCATCAATAACCAGAAGTTCTACAATGGTCTCTTTAGCAGACACCTGGTACTCACTCCCCACAGAAACTGCTGGCATGTCAGAGCCACAGAGATAATCCGGAAGTACAGTGGGAACCATGTCACTCTTTTTCTTAAAACTATCTATTGACTGCTTATCCATGGCATTTAGAATAAACTCCTGAGTGTACTGTAGCAAAGACCCTCATGATGTGACCTTTGTCTCCACCTCACTTCCTCATTCACCAGACAGGCTGCCCTTTCTTTTCTTTGACATGCCAAACACATCACTGCTTTGAGCCTTTGCAGCACCCATGGTTCCCTGTCTGATAGTTCTCCCCTAATTAACCACCTGTGGCTACAGCCTATCACTCAAGGGTCCTAGTGTCGGTGGCTTAGCCTGTGAGCGTTGATTTTGTTCATTCCTATCTTCCTTCTCTGTGTGACTCTTACTATTCCCTTGTGTTGTTTGTTTGTTTCACTTGTTTGGTTATGATTTGTTTTATTTTAGACTTCCCCCACAGCAGACACTGAGATAAATATTTGGATGTGGGGAGTGTGCTTGGAAGATACAGCCAGAAAGCGGAGAACATGAGACAGGAAGGTGCTAAGTCAGTGGATGGGAGTTACCAGCTACACTCCTGTACTCCAGGAACTAGATCTCACCAGGACCTCCAAGAACCATACAGTCTTACAAAACAAGATGGGGCATTGAAACTGTCACCTACCAACCCCCCATTCCCTTGACTCCCAGGGTCATGCTTGCCTAAGGTTCACTGCATTTCTGCACTGGAGAAGGTTCTGGCAACCATGCTGGAATTGGAATGTTCCCCACCACCATGGCTGAATTCAGATGTGGACTAAGAGTGTTTGTGCCTGCTTGGTGATCCATTTCTTCTATTTACTGCAAGTTCACATGCAAGGACACTGTTGGTAATGTTCACTGATGTGTCTGTCCCAAGACTGCAGTGCCTGGCACACAGTAGGTATCGATGGACTTTTTCCTGTCATCAGTTTAGCACTGCCGTCTTCCTTGTCTTCATATGAGGCTTTCTCACAGTTGTTCAGTTCATGTAGGCGACATGGAGGGACGATGGGAATTCTGATTTCCATCCTCCCAATTTTACCCATAGGGATCTTGTCTGATAGTAGCTATAGTTACTGTGGGACAGTGCTAAACCTTCCTGAGTGATACTAAAAAGCTTGGTAATCAAGATTTGTACTGGAAAGATAGTGCTTCTGGGTCTAGAGATTGCCTTGCTCACAAGGTTCAAGGGCTTTCCTGTCATGTTTTGAAGTATTAGCAACAATCAAAAATGCCTAGTGGGAAGCATAAATATTTACAGTTGACTAGGTCTGATGTAGTAAGGGGGTCAATGTCCTAAATTATGGTCCATTTGTTTAGTTGGTGAGTTATGCATTTATTCTTGCTTGCTTCCTTTTGTTTTTGTTTTTGTTTGGTTTTTGTTTTTCAAGACAGAGTTTCTTTTCTTTGTGTATAATTCCTGAGTGTCCTGGAGTTCACTCTGTAAACCAGATTTTACTTGAACTCACAGAGATGCATCTGCCTCTGCCTCCCAAATGCTGGGATTAAAGGCATGCACCAGCACTGCTTCCTTTGTGAGACAAGGTCTTGAGTAGCCTTGGCTGGCCTTGAACTTGCTATGTAGCTTAGGATGAACTTAAAAATCTTGCCTCAGCCTCTGAAGTACTAAGATCTTGGCTTACACCACCACACTCTTCTACAGGGCCCCATTTAAAGGGCCCTTCAGTGTGCTCCACAATTGTGCAAGGGTCAGGAAACCTCTCAAGTAAGGTGCTACATAGTTATCAGCTTTCTACATCATCTAGTTCCTCTCTCAACTCCTCCTCTCTGCCACCACAGTAGGGAAGCAGCAGCAAGTGAGAATATACAAAGAGATAACGATGGGTCTGTTCCAGTAAAACTATTTATTAACAAAGGGGCCAGATAAAATGAGGCTGTGGGCTATAGTTTTCTCACCTTCAGTAACAGATGACACAGCAGGCCTGATGATACAGATCTAAGATCCCAGTTACAGGAGATGCTAAGGCAGGAAGAGCATCAATTCAAGGCCTGCCCAGACAACTTAGTAAGACCCTGTTTCAACATTTTTTAAAAAGTAAAAAGAGAGTTGGGACTGTAGTTCAGTATTTATCAGGCACGATCAGCCGGGCGATGGTGGCGCACGCCTTTAATCCCAGCACTAAAGAGGCAGAGGCAGGCAGATCTCTGTGAGTTTGAAGCCAGCCTGGTCTACAGAGAGTTCCAACACAGCCAGGATTACACAGAGAACCTCCCCACAAAAAAGAACCTTGGTTCAATGCCTAAGACCATCAAGAGAAAATGGAAATATACAATAAATATATTTAAGTCATTTCCCCAATAAGACAACAACTGTAATGTCCATGGAAAACAATGCAGTTCAAAAGAGGTGGGAGGGGGGGCGGCAGGGGAGCCTCTGAACCAGGAAGCATTTCTAAAGACTTTCCAGGAAAAATAATACTAGTTGAGGTTTAGAAGGAAAGTAAGATTTCTCCTGTGACAGTGGTGTGTGGGAACATTCCAGCAAAAGCAATGGGCTGAGCCACAGCATTCCTCTGCATGAGGCACAATGGATGAGAAGGTGGGAACAGCAGGAGGAAGATCAAGATGGTACCAAACGAGTTAGATGTTGCTATAGAGACCCCGAGCAGTAGTTTCAGAACTGCTCTTTAGGAAGACTAGGTCTAGCAGAGACTGTTAAAGACTGTGGCATGGAGCAGTCAAAATGAAGAGCCACTGAAGAGCCTCTTGTAACAGTTTCTGTCAATAAGCTCCAGCTCCACAGGGTTCTAGCTCTAAACTAGAATCACAGAATGCCAGAGCAGAGAGGAAGCTCAGAGGCCAAGCCAGCTCCATCCCCACGACAGATGGGAGAGATGGATCTAAGGAGATGTCAGATGCTAGGCCACATGTCAAGCAAGGGCAGAAACAAGCCTGGCACCCGTGTTCCCCTGAGCATGCAAGCCAGTGTGCTTTGGAAGCATGTACTCTCACAAAAGAAAGTCAGAGGTTCTACTTAATGTGTCTGGAAGGCAGAGCAACCCAATATAAAATCTGAAGATGGCAGGAAAAACTCATGGCAGGAAAAATTCAATAAAACAAAGTTTATTGATTGATTTTAATATATAACTATTTTTTCCTTAGCAAGACTCTAGTATGCCAACACAAAGATGGATAAAGGACAGTTATTAGGGGCTGGAGAGCTAGCTCAGTGTATAAAAGCATTTGTTACTCTTTTAGAGGACCAGGGTTCAATTCCCAGCACCCATGTGATGGTTCAAAACCATCCAAGTAATTCCATGCTCTCTTGTGGCCTTTGAGAGCATCAAACATGTATGTGGTATACAAACATACATACATGCAGGCAAAACACTCAAACATAGAATAAAATGAATAAATACAATTAAAAAATTTAAAGGACAGCATCTAAAAGAAGAAATGGAAATGATAGGTACTCAGCCAATTTTAAAATTGTATTTTATTTTTATTTATGTTTGTGTGTGTGTGTGTGTGTGTGTGTGTGTGTGTGTGCATGTGCTTATATCTGTGTGTGTGATGTGGGTGCAAGTTTCCACAAAGAAGAGAAGAGGGTGTTGGGTCCCCTGGAGTTGGAGGTACAGGCAATTATAAGCTGTCTAATATGGGTGCTGGGAACAAAACTCCAGTCCTCTGCAAGAGAAGTATGCATTTTTTGCATTCTTAACAGCTGAGCCATTTTTCCAGCTCCAGATACTCATATTTTTAAAACTCTAGTTTTGCTGAAAACAAAGAAGTATGAACAAAAAATAGTGTATTTAATTTCACAATCAATGTGTTTATATTTAGAATAGTCATATTTTACATATCTTTTTATATTTCATATATTCATATATATATTTCATTGGAAAATTGGACTTGGTGAAGGTCCTTTTCTAACATGGTGTTCAATGGAATGTGTTTGGAAGTCAATATATGATCTGTCTCAGTAGTCACAAAAAGTCCAGGATTTTCCAAAGACTCAGACTCAATACATCATTGAATGAATAAATGATTAATATAATGAATGAATGAATGAATGAATGAATGATTACACAGAGGTGGCTCCCTATTTATGGATGCTGACGGTTCCAGGAGCTTCAGTAAGCAAGCTAGAAACCCAGGTAGATGGTATAGTTCCACAAGTACTAAGGCTAAAAAAACAGGACAGCCCATGGTGGAGCTCTGCTCTGAGTGCTAGAGACTGAAGAAGAGACAATGTTTTCCATAGACTCAGAGAATAGGAAAAAGTGATGTCTCAACTCAAAGGCACCTAGGCAGAAAGGATTCTCTCCAATACAGCCCTTCTGTTCTATTTTAGATACTAAGTTGCCTGTGTAAAAGGGCCCTTCAGTCTACTGAGCCCAAGGTTACTTTCTGCCAGAAAGACTCCTAGCCACATGTAGAATAGTGTTGGATTAACTATGTAGGCATCCCAATGCATGATCAAGCTGAAACACAAAATCAGCCATTTTACTTTGATCACAACAATTTCACTCAAGATTCCCAGCCAGGGCTGGAGAGATGGCTCAGAGGTTAAGAGCACTGACTGCTCTTCCAGAGATCCTGAGTTCAATTCCCAGCAACCACATGGTAGCTCACAACCATCTGTTATGAGATCTGGTGACCTCTTCTGGTGTGCAGATATACATGGAAACTGAATGTTGCATACATAATAAATAAAATCTTAAAAAAAAAAGAGTTCCCAGCCAGACTAGGCTATAGAATGAGAGTGTCACAGGAAGAGACACACAGAGAGAGACAGAGACAGACAGAGAGAGAGAGAGAGAGAGAGAGAGAGAGAGAGAGAGAGAGGTGGCCAGGCGGCAATGGTGGTACACACCTTTAATCCCAGCGCTCTGTGAGAAACCCTGTTTCAAAAGAGAGAGAGAAAAGAATGAATAGAAGAAGAAAAACAGGCAGCTAGCTTTAGGTTTGATGAGACATGTGGCTTTCAATATTTTTTCATTTTATGTATATGTGGTTTTTGCCTGCATATTTGTATGTGCACCTCATCCATGCAGTGCCCTCGAAGGTAAGAAGAGAGCATTGGATCCCTTGAAAGGAGTCACAGATGGTTGTGATGGTTGTGAGCCATCAGATGGATGCTAGGTACTAAACCTGGGTCCTCTGGAAGAGGAGCCAGTACACTTAACTGCTGAGCCGTATCACCAGCCCTAAAGCCATTATGTTTTTAGGATTTTCACTTCAGTGTTTATAATACACCGAGAAAAGCCAGAATCTGCAGAAGAGTTACCGACAGATCTGAGTTAAATTCTAAAATATTTAGCAATTAAAAACCTAGCTGGGCAGTGGTGGCACACGCCTTTAATCCCAGCACTGGGGAGGCAGAGGCAGGAAAACTCTATGAGTTCAAAGGCAGCCTGGTCTATAAATCAAGTTCCAGGACAGCCCAGGCTACACAGAGAAACCCCATCTCAAAAAACAAAAAAAATTTTTTGAAAGCTTTTTTAAGGTGTCATAAAAATTCTCATGAGGTAAGTTAAGTCTTACAAGCAGAAGAATATTACGCTATATATACATCTATAACAATTTACTGGTTCCATAATAATTTTGGCTCATGTTTATTTGGTAACTATGATGGCTATTCCTGGTTGTCAACTTGATGATATCTGGAATGAACTACGGTCCAGAAATGGAGGCCACACCTGTGATCTGGATCTTGAAGCAGGAAGACAGCATGCCTTTGATCCACATCTTGAGGCTGGAAGACACAGGTTTTTGACGCAAATCTTGAGGTAGGATGACACGCACCTTTAAAACAGATCTTGAAACTGGGCCTCACCTTCTGCTTGTAAGGACAGTGGAAGAAGGGAGGGTTCATTCCTTCTCCACTGCTTGTCCTCACTTTGTCAGTGCGCCCATTCCTTCACTGGAGCCTACTTCTCCAGGGTATACGGAAGATCAGCTGAGACACCCAGCCTCATGGGATTGAGCAACTGCTAGATTTTTGGATTTTACATTCACAGCTAGCCATTGTTGGGCTGCAGCCTGTAAGTCGTACCAATATATTCCGTGTGTGTCTCTCTGTGTGTGTGTGTGTGTGTGTGTGTGTCTAAGAGAGAGAGAGAGAGAGAGAGAGAGAGAGAGAGAGAGTGTGTTCTGTGACTCTAATACAGTAACCTACTATATGATAGGTATTATCATCATCTGTACTCCATATAACCCTACAAAGAGGGTACTGCTGTCATTGCATTTGCAAATGTGTAATCTGGATTTAACAAACTTTTCAGCAATCATTGATGGGACAGAATATAAGCAACAAGTGACATCTCAGGCAGTCTTACTCAGAGCTTTAGCTCGCCTGTCTGAGCTGTGGAAAGCCAGCATGATGGTGCAGGCTCGGAGCAGGATGTAGAAGGGAAGGCCATACATCTAAATGTCCTGACAGATGAGGTTAACATCACTGTAAGTGCTCAGCACTAAACTTAGAGCCACTCTGACTCTTTTCTTTCCCTCATGCCCCACATCTGGTCCACCTGATGATCCTACAAGCCCACATTTTCAATTTGACTCAAAGCCCATTTCCTCCTTAAAACTGTCCCATACTTTTCCTTTGGAGGTAAGGCCTGGTGTTTGGAGTAAGGTCCCAGGCTCACCTGGGACCCAGCATCCTCCCCTTGCCTCCACCTCCTGGGTGTTGGGATTATAGCCACCACATCCGACTATATCTAAAGGAATAGATTGACTGGCACCTTCCTCCACTATGGCCTCAGCCTCCTCTGCTGAGTGGACCACTCGCCCATGTCGGCTCCTTTCTCTTTTGCTCTGTGTACACCTGGAAGCTTTGGGTCCCTGGTGGCCCCAGGGAAATAGCGCCCTGTGGCTGGCGGTCAGAGTCTCCCCAGCTTGAAGGAGGCTTGTCTGGTCACTTTTTACTGTCCAGTCTCAGCCTTCTTCCTGTCCATTGTCTGTCTGTCAGGGGAGGGAGGCTTGGACGGCTCCCTTGGGGTCTTTGAAGTTAATGGCTCCTTTTATTTCCTCCTGCTGCAGCCGTGAAGTTCTCAGCATCTTGTTCCACAATGCCCCACAGAAGCCCAGTTGGGTTGGCAGGCTCCTAGCATACACCTTGTCTGGAGCTCTCTGGCTGGGGC
The DNA here is from genome assembly GCF_003668045.3 of Cricetulus griseus. Taxonomy (NCBI): domain Eukaryota; kingdom Metazoa; phylum Chordata; class Mammalia; order Rodentia; family Cricetidae; genus Cricetulus; species Cricetulus griseus. Next base: position 58,196,699 of record NC_048600.1, read on the forward strand.
TGGGACTGTGTGTGGTCCACGCGGAGTTAAAAGGAAAACAATATTTTAGAATCAGGAGGATGTAGCTATCAACCAGATGCCACAGGGATTTTTTATACAGATCTTGCTTTTATTTCTAAAGAGCAATACCACAAGAATTTTTTTAATAACAAAATGCTATTTTTTAATCGCCACTATTTAAATGTCTTCGTTAATAAGTGGGAGAGAATGTGTCATTTGTGGAGTGCCTTGTTATTTTGATCAAAGACAAAAATAGCAGTAGGCTGCAATAGATGCATTCGTGTTTCCTTTCACAGCTGGAGAGATCCCTGAAGGAAGGGTCTGTTCCTTTTACTAATATGATCAAGAAGGTACACAGAGCAGAAGTGTCTTAGTTTCCTAGTTGCACTGGGCAGTCATTTTGTACAAGGTGGTTCCTTTAGCCCCAATTGGTCTGCTAGCTGGGTGACCATTGTTTATTAACTCAAGAAACTTGTATTGGTGAGCGCTCCCTTACTGTAGGTAAGTGCTGTGTGTCAACGATGTAAGCATGAGAGAGACATGTGCCTTCCTTGCCTTAAGGTAAACAGAGTAAACCGAAATGGATGGGGAGAAACAGAGGAAAGGGGATGGACCACTGTTTGACAACTAGGGACAGCTTCATATGTGGCACGGTGCCTAGCATATGCTAAGCACTCCCCAAATGGTCCACCTTCTAATATTTATTGACATACACAGGAAGGATTAGCATAGCAACTAAGTAATTTTTGAACAAGCAAAAGGGAACATTTTGCTCAAATGTTTTCCCAGAGGAGTAAATGGAAAGTTCAGGTGAAGAGCAGTGCAGCATGGGATATCTTTAGGAGGAAATGTAAATGGAGCTCCTCCAGGGATAAAATTCAGGGGGACAATATGGGAACCAGAGTACAGAGTTTGGGGAGAGTCATGCAAAGTGAGAATATGAGGCCTTCGCTCAAAAAGTAGGAAAAAGTGTCATTAAATATAGAAATCTAGGCTTTCTTTTCCCTTTCATTCTATCTCCCTCGAGTTGACTACATTTTTTTTTTTTGCAATCCTTTTTAAAAATGTTATTTATCAGGCCGGGCATTGGTGGCACACACCTTTAATCCCAGCACTCGGGAGGAGAGGCAGGTGGATCTCTGTGAGTTCGAGGCCAGCCTGGCCTCCAGAGCGAGTGCCAGGATAGACTCCAAAGCTACACAGAGAAACCCTGTCTCAAAAAACAAAAAACAAAACAAAAAAATATTTAATTGCAAACACACCTTACACTTAGAATCACTGAGCTGTACAACCTTCTGTCTTGTATCGGTTTGTGCATTAATATTTTAATTCTTATGAAAATGGTGGAAATACTACACAAATCAACTGCATTTGTTTGACTTCTTTTTTTTTTAAAGATTTTATTTATTTGTTATGTATACAACATTCTGTTTCCATGTATATCCACACACCAGAAGAGAGCACCAGATCTCATAACAGATGGTTGTGAGCCACCATGTGGTTACAGGGAATTGAACTCAGGACCTCTGGAAGAGCAGTAGGTGCCCTTAGCCTCTGAGCCATCTCTCCAGCCCTTGTTTGACTTCTTGATACATGAGATTCCAATCAACCATGCCTGCTTCTGGCTTACTGGTGAGTTGAGTAGTGTTGAAAGAAAAGGAGGTCCCATTATTCCTTTTCCCATAAGAAAGCATATGACAGTGTTTCTTTTTTGCTTTGTTTCGTGTTTTGAGATAGGGTTGCTCTCTGTGAAACAGCCCTGGCTGTCCTGGAATTCACATTGTAAATCAGGCTAGCCTCAAACTCACAGAGATACTCCTGCCTCTGCCTCCTGAGTACTGGGATTAAAAGTGTGCACCACCAGTTATAACAGCATTTCTTAAAATGCTCTTCCCTCTGGAGAGAAATTATGTCCACCAAATGAGGTGCTGAAGTGACTTTATCTTGGGAACAGGGTATTAGTAGACATCATTGGTTAAAATGAGGCCATCCTGGTAGCTGGGGAGATGACTGCATGGCTAAAACACACAGACAGGTGGGTTCCTCAGAGCAATCTGGCAAGCAAGAATGGCCATTTCGGGTAGCTCCGAATTGGACTGAGAGCCACGGCCTCAATGCATAAGAAGGAAGAATGATCAATGATTCCTGACATAAGGTTCAGGCCGCCGTATGCACGTGCACCCATGTGCACACGTACCCCCACACATGTGTCATACCCACATGTTCAAACATGCACACAGACAAACATGAATGTGGAAATAGAAAAGAAAACAAGTCCATACTGGAGTAGGGTGTCCCCACAGGGCACTATGATTGATGTGAGACCTTAGGAAGTCCAGGTGAGGACCGGAAGAAGATCATGAAGGAGGAGCAGAGTTTGGTGTCACTTGAATATACACCAAGGCCACCAACAGAAATGTGGGAAAGGCAAAAAAAAAAAAAAGGTTCTGCTTTAGTGTCTTCAGAGGCAGCATGACCCTGCTAACAACAGAACAGACTTCTGGCATTAAGGCTGGAAAGGACACTTTCCAAGATGTTAGGCTACCTAGTGAGGTGCTCTGTCACAGAGCACCCTAGAATGCACAATGCCTTCTTTCTGTGTTCAAAACAAGTTCTACTTCAAATGGAATGCATGGCCTGTCCAGGGAGCCATTGCTCCCCACAGGATGCCCATTTGTAGATTTAGCCCACCTGCCTCTAACTCCCCTGGAGTCTAATATGTCCTAGTTTTCATGGAATTCTGTGCTCCCAAGGCATAGGGGATGTAACATCCCAGAGGGCTACAGGAACACAAGACACTTCTTGCTTGTATTTGCTGGCTTTATCTGCACATTCAACCTCTCTGGATTCTGTGTTACAGAACACAGAATCAAGAATAAAGTCTTGGTGTCAACAGACTAGGGGTGTTAGTTCAGTGGCAGAATAAGTGTCTAGCATGCTAGCATGGGTCAGGTCTTGGATTTGATCCCAAGAATTGCCAAAATAAAAGCTCAAATATATTATATAGATGATGACTTAAAAGAATAATGTGAGTTCAAGGCCAGCCTAGTTTACAGACCTAGTACTAGGACAGTTGGGACTGTTACACAGAGAAACCCTGTCTTGGAAAAAACAAAACAAAACAAAAGAGTAATGTGGAACCTGGCAATGGTGGCGCATGCCTTTAATTCCAGCACTTGGGAGGCAGAGGCAGGCAGATCTCTATGAGTTCAAGGTCAGCCTGGTCAGTCTACGAAGTGAGTTCCAGGTCAGGGCTATTACACAGAGAAATCCTGTCTCTAAAAACAAAACAAAAAAGGGGGGAGAGTAATGTATACCAGCTTTGCAAATGTCCTAGACTTTGTGACACAAAATGCTACTTTTTTTTGTGCTTCCTGTTTGATTGTTGAGCTTAATTTGCAGAATTATTATCTAGGCCAGGATCATAGAGGATTTGTCAGAAACTCTTGATTCTTCGGAATAGGTGACTAGAAACAGTTTGAAAGAGTTTCTTGGTTTTGGTTAAAGAACAAAGTAGTAAGAAGGCAGGTGTCTTCCATCTGCCCCTATTAACATAGCCAGCCTTCACACTTTAGGTTCTCAATAATGCCGTGTGAACTACTCAGACCTGGAGGAAACACTACTCAATGTGTATGCTTCACCTTCCCCTGAGAAGCTATATTGAAAGAATTGTGTCACTGCACTACTGGCCCAGGATATTCTCTACAGGGTAGCCATGGCAGCAAAGAGCTACAGTCTTAGAGTCCAGCAACAGAAAATGCCCATCATGATGGATCCCCACTGTGGACACTAGGGTACCACGCAGCTCTATGGGCATGGCCATGAAAGAACAGGGGCAGAAGGATGTGCCTAGCATGCTCCATTGTTATAAAGGAAGGGCTAATCTCTATGTTGGTAAGCACGGGTCAGTGTGCATGTGTGGTGCATGTGCGTGTGTGTATGTGTGTGGTGTGTTTGGTTGGCCTTTACTTGCTATCTAGCGCAAGCTGTTCTCAAACTCATAGCAATCCTCCCACCTCAGTCTGCTGAGTAATGAGATCACAGGGGTGTACCATATGCCCATATCACCAGTCACTTTTGAGGGGGAAGGAACCAGGCTCTAGCCCAGGCTGGCCTTGAACTCACTATGTAGCTAAATTGATTCTCCTGTCTCTTCCTCCTGAGTGCTGGGATTACAGGTGTGTGCCACCACACTTGATTTATGTGGTTTTAGGGACTGAACTTGGTTTTGTGCAAGGTAGGCAAGTGCTCTAACTCAGTCTTGTCCTCCGTTTTTTTGTTTGTTTGTTTTTTGTTTTTTCGAGACAGGGTTTCTCTGTGGCTTTGGAGGCTGTCCTGGAACTAGCTCTTGTAGACCAGGCTGGTCTCGAACTCACAGAGATCCACCTGCCTCTGCCTCCCGAGTGTTGGGATTAAAGGCGTGCGCCACCACCGCCCGGCTATTGTCCTCAGCTCTTATCAATCACTTTAAAAAAAATATTTTTGTGTCTCATGAGTGTGTGTGTGTGTGCATGTGCACGCATGTGTGTGAAATTGTTTGTAAGTGCCCAAGGAGAAGAAGGCATCAGGTGGGTATTGGGCCCCTGGTGCTGGAATTACAGGGAGTTGTGAGCTGCCTCACATGTACTCTGAGAATTGAACTCAGTCTTCTGCAAGAGCAGCAAGTACTCCTAACCACCAAGCCATCTCTCTTAAGCACCCGATCCCCATAAGTCACTTTAGAAGAAAACAAGCTAATGGTTATCCTCAGCAATAGAATAGAGTCTGGGACCAGGGTGAGCTTGTATCACATGAAAGGGGGCAGATGGAGGAAGGAGAGGGAAAGTTTATTGCAGAGTTAACAGTCAATAATAACATGGTGGAAATACTAGACTCATTTGCCTCTAAGTAAGATTGTAATGGGCAGAGGTTTTCTTTTTCTCACTTTATACATGGGAAATTTGAAGGCAGCTAGAATGTCGGTGCTTCAAACCTTTGATTCCTTAACTGTCAGCTTTTAAGGTGGAGGGTAGAGAAGTGGTCATTGCTCCATAATAAGCACTTAATAAAAGTTTAGTTTTTGAATGATCAAAAACTTTTGACCTGATTGGGAGAAGTAACTCCAGCTACATTGTTTCCCAGCAGCCAGCACAGGAAATCGCCTCTGCTAAGGGCACCTGTGGCCAGTGACCAACCTCTAAAAGCATCAGTTTATTGGTGCAATGTGTTTTTACTCTTCAGAGATAGTGGGAAAATGAGGGATTCCTAAGGATACACAAAAGAGGGCTGGGTGAGTGTGTTTAGACTCCTCTTAAAACAGCCCCTAGAGAAAAGCCCAAAGTGTGTGTTTTTCCTTCCGTTATCAGCTTCCTCGATAAACTCAACTGATGTTTAGGAAAGGGAGACAATAAACTAGTGACCAATCAAGACCTTTCTTCTTTTGATATACCCAGAATAGGGAGATTATTGAAAATGAAATAATGTGATTTTTTTTAAAGTGAGCAAAATACAAACAGCACCAAAAAACGTAGCATATAGGTATTGAAAACAACATTCACATTTGTTTTGTACTTTTAAAAGCAATATACGTTTCTGGTAGGAGATTTAGAAAACACAGATATACTGGGGGTAAATTTCCAGGACTGAAGACGAAGCTCAGAGGTAGAGAGTGCTTGTCGAAGATGTGCAAGTCCCTAGGTTGGACAGCAGGCACCAGCTCCTTCCACACCTCTCTCCTCTTCCCTACCCCCTCCAATTATCACTGATAATAGTCAACAATTTTATGGATACTTTCCCTATTCTTTTGTGTATAAACAAATATGTATGAAAGCAGTAAAACCATAGTCTAGCCTCTTGTTTACTAAATACATTGTATATGTTAACCTACCCCATTTCATTACATAGTCATTCTTTAAAAAAAATACATTTATAATCAGATCATTTTTAGCTAGTTCCTTGTTCAAGCACTTCACCATAGTGTGTGGGTGTGGGTGTTTTGTTTTTTGAGATAAGGGTTCACTTGTAGCCTTGGCTGGCCTAGAATTCACTATGAACATCAGCCTGGCCTCAAACTCACAAAAATGGAATAGTTGGGTCAAATGATACTTTCAAACTTTTTGATCTACATCGTTTTTTCATAAAGATGGCATTTGCACTCCCAAGAACACTGTATATTTACCAGCCCTAGGAGTCATGTGCTAAAAATAAACCTTCGACAGTAGGGGAGGGTAATGATTGAGAACAAAATATAATGACACATAGGTGAGAAATGCCATTACTTTATATACTCACCTAAAAAATCAACAAACACAGAAACATCCTTGGTAAAGATATGCTTCAATTTTTAAAAGTTCTGTTTGTTAGTGAATATGGGCATGCAATTGTCCTTGTGAAATTTTTTCTTTGATGGTGTGCCTATCCATGATCTCCATCCATTTCTACATGAAGGTATTAGGTTTTTCACACATTTATCTAAAGATATGCATACATGCATGAATATACATCATATTTGTTTAATCCCAGGTATATTATACTTTTATGAGGGCTCATAAATGCTAAAACCTTTTCAGAGCAAGCTTATCATAGCTTTTTTTTTTTCTTTTAAATCTCACATAATCTAGAAAAGGCTTGAACTTCTGTGTAACCCAGGCCAGCCTTGAACTCCTGGTTCTTAAACTGCAGCCTTCCAGAGTGCTAATATCGCAGGCATGCACCACTATGGTAGACTTTCAAAAGTGAATTATATTTTTAACTGGTAAAGTTTTACTTGTAGCTGGGCGGGTGGTGGCAAACGCTCTCAATCCCAGCACTCAGGAGGCTGAGGCAGGCAGATCTCTGAGTTCTCTGAACTCATAGTCTATATGAGTTCCAGGACGGTCAGAGAAACTGTCTGGAAAAAGAAAAATGTTTTCTTACTTGTATAAATTAGGCAGAAACAAAAGTATTTTTCATAGTAATTATTTACTGACTTTTTTTTTTCTTTTTGGTTTTTTGAGACAAGGTTTCTCTATGGCTTTGGAGGCTGTCCTGGAACTAGCTCTTGTAGACCAGGCTGGTCTCAAACTCACAGAGATCCGCCTGCCTCTGCCTCCCGAGTGCTGGGACTAAAGGTGTGCACCACCCAGCTCCGACTGTTTACTTTCTAACGGGCCTGATGGTTATCCTTTTTTGTGCATTTTCTCATTTTATTATAATGTATCCTCAGTAAATTATTGCAACTTATATTCTCCCATTACCTGAAGCCAAGCTCTAAGTGGTTGAGGAACTGGGCAAAAACACCCAGGTAGTTGGTGGATTTGATTCCAAGTTAGTGGAGTAACCGAAGGGGGGGGGGTCACAAAAATCAGCACAGTGGGATGTGATGCCATTATACAGCTGACTCCAGAAAATGCCTTTCTGAAAACAAGTGTTTTAGAAGGGTTTTCTATCCCGCAACCGGCCATAAGGATGGTTTCCTTACAAGGCTCGGCATGGATGCATACTTAAGAGCACAATAAAATACTCACTGAGCCCCCTTTATAAGGAGGAACTCGTGCGTAACCAAGGGTGGCTTTCTGGGGCTCCTGTGGGAATTGTTCGGAAATCTACCTCCCGATCACAGGACAGGCTGAAAAGAAAGAAAGACAGGTGGAAGCGTCCGCAGGTTGGCAGGAGAAGCGCATGCGGAAGTCAGAACTTTCCGGGGGCGTCCCGGCCGCTGGTTCCACGCGCGGCGAGCGCAGGTGGCGCCGTGTCACGGCGCCCCGGGATCAAGCCGGCGGGGTGATTGGGGACCCCCGTGAGTCGCGGGGAAGGTGAAGCCTAGTTTTCCTCCTGGGCGAGGGAGGGTGGGCAGGAAGCTCAGCCCAGCGCCAGGGAAAGAAAGACTGCCATTCCCAGCCCCCCGCCCCGCGGGGCGCGGGGCGCCGCCGGCGCATGCGCAAGGCCCGGCCCCCAATTCCCCGAGCGAGGGAGGGAGGCCCCCGGCGGCCCGAACTGCGAGCCGCGGCGGGACCGAGCGCACGCAGGGGCGCGCCGGTGACCGGGCCGGACGGGCTGAGGAGGCGCCGGTCGCTAGCACGCGAGGCCAAGGGCCGGACGGCCACCGGAGAGCTCAGCGCGCCCGGTGCGGGGAGGGACCCGCCACCCGCGGCCCCCCACGCGGGGACAGCGATGCGTGAGTCTCGCCCCGGCTCGAGGGCAGGATGTGCGAGCAGGACAAAGGCTGGGCGGCGGGGGAGGAGTTGGAGACTCAGAGCCGGTGACCCAGCCAGCCCCGGGCGAGCTACTGCAGCCGGCAACTTTGCAACTTTTGCAGAAGGGAACATTGGAAATTCTGCAAGTTGTTGCACACAGTTCCAGATCGCCCCAGGTTGGGCGGACAGAGAGAGGGGAGGGGGACACTGCTGGCTTTTCAGGACAGCGGGCGACCGGCAGCTCCGCTGAGCGGGGCAGGAGGGGGCGCCCGTCCAGGACGGGGACAGGGACCCGCAAGGATAAGGGCGACCTAGGGCGGGGTAGGGGGAAAAGTGTCTCTGGCCGCTGAAGCTCCCCGTGTCCTCGCAGGGTGCATCCCGAGATCCCGGTAGCCTCGGATCTGCGGCGGTGATGGATGAGCCGTGGTGGGAAGGGCGCGTCGCCTCGGACGTCCACTGCACCCTACGCGAAAAGGTCAGTCCCTCCCAGCCCTTGTCACTCGCAAGGACTGGGTATTTAAAATCACTTTCGCTCTTGTGTCCGTGTCTTCAGGACGCCCCGCGTGGGAACTTAGAACTCTTGGTGCCTATTTGTGCGCCTGCCCTTTTACCTACATGGAGGAGTGTGATCTTCCTCCGGGAGAAGACCTGGAGGTCCAAGAACTTGAAGTCGGTTTTTCAGGAGTGCGGAGCTCCAGGCAACTAAATGGAGAATAGTTATCGTATCACATTGGATTTACCTCCGGAAATTGCTTTAAATGGTACAAAAATGAACGTGAAAATATCGTGTATCATTTCAGTGTGTAGTTCAAAGACACATGATACATATTTCCCTTTACTGTAATAATGAGATAGCAATTGCTTTTAAGGTAAAAATTATTAGACTGTTGCATAGCTTAGTGGTAAAGCAGATGCCTAAATAAATTTATGTAAAAGTAGTAAAGTTACAGTTTGGTGGCAAGAAATATTAGGTAGTTGGTGGGGATGCATTGTTAAGGTTGGAACTGATTGAAATTTAAAAGCCAGGCCTGGAGGTGATCCCAGCTCTGTGGAGACAGAAGCAGGAGGATCCCCACAAGTTCAAGGCCAGTAGGAGTCCTCATGGTGAATTCCAGGAAGGACTGGGGACCACTTAGTGACACCTTGTCTCAAAACAAGAGAAGGGAAAGAAACGCTAATCTAACTGGAAGAGGTTACAAATTAGAAAACCAAGGGAGAGACCAGAAATCCCCCTGCCAGTTGGCCTTCTGTGGTAGAAGGTGGGGATGCCTGAAATGTGATCCTGGCTCCCCTCCCCTCCCCAGGCTGTTGGTGGCTGCTGGGAGGCTGGAAAAGCCCAGTGGACTGGAGGCTCCCCTGTGTTTCTTCCTTCTTACACCAGGGCTGGCAAGGGTGGTTTGGACAGATGGTGTGAAATATGGAAGTGGAGCAAAGCACTAGAAACTGGAGGACATTCCGCACCAAAAATGCATTCTCTGATGTTGGAAGGTCCCGAAGATGATGTTTCCATTTTTTTTTTTTTTTTTTTTGAGACAAAGTCTTGACATGCAGCTCAGACTAGCTGTATGCTTATTGTATGGTACAAGCACTTCTCAAATTCATGGTCTTGTTGCCTCAGTTTTTGGAATACTCTTAGCTTCCTCACAGAGTCCACCTCTGTGTCATCTCCTATGAGGGTCTGTGTCCTTTTTCTCATAGGAGCCCAGCCTAACCCAATAGGACACAGCTGTACTTCAACTGGTAGACCTGAAAGGATATGACTTTGAAGTAAGTTCATACTCTCAGGTTCCAGGCAGACATGAATTTAGGAGAGAGGTGTTCTCAACTGGTTTGTCAGCCAAATGTAGGACAGAAGTTGTCTTATTGAAGCTTGTGGGTCCCTGTGGAATTGGGTTCCCCCTTCCAGCACATGTGTACTCAGTGTCTGTGGCAGTCCTGTTTTAAAAGTCCCTCAGTTCTTCAGGGCTGGTGTGTGCTCACTGGGGAGTGAGTGTCTTCTAATCACAAAAGTGCTTTGTTTTATTTTTCTCTCTTTCTCTCTACCTGTACACACACACACACACACACACACACACACACACACACACCCTGCATAGCTTTCCCATGTTACTTTGCTCTTTCCAGAATAAAATGTTCCAGTCTTGGGGATCTGGAGACCAAGTTGGGTCCTAATAGTTCTTTTCAAAAGCAGGTCATGATACTGCACACCTTTAACTAAGCTTTCAGAGGTTAGAGAGTTAGAAGTTCAAGGCCAGAAAGCAAGGCCAGAGGAGATACATGAAACAGTATGTTCTTACACCTTTTCTAGAAGTATTGGTTGAATGCAGGTAGTGGGGGCCACCGGGGAGGTTGCCTTTCTGATTTAACATACCTCAAGTGGTTGTCATTTCTGTACATAGCTTAAGGCAGGATGGGATGAGAAAACTCTGTGGAAACAATGTAACTCAGAGTTCAGTTGCCTGAGACATTCCAGGCTTGAAGCTGACCTTAGGGTCAAATCTCATTAGTTACAGTGTCCCGCTTCCTCCAAATACTGCTGACTGTATTCTTACTGTATTTCTTCTCCCTCTTCAAAGATGTTTAAGAATGGCTTGATGGAGTTTTGAGTGAAAGGGCCTGGTACGCCAGCAGATTCCCTTTCTTTGAGGAACAAGGGCTGGCCCATTATCTTTCCCAGACAGGGTAACTTTTTTTTTTTTTTTAATTAGACATCAGTTCTAATAATCTGTTCCTACTACTGTAGAACAACTTTCCAAGTGCCTGGCACACAGTGGACACTCACACTTTGTTGAATGTTACCAGCCGAGCACAAAGCATGTTTGCATGCGGGCTGTGTGATTGTTTTTGTGGGGTTACTAACAGCCATCCTCTCCTGATGGCTGCAGGGGCCACAGCTGCCATATTGGGAACAGGGAGAGCCCCACCTCGTCACATGGGAGAGTCTGATTAGCATCGTACAACAATGGACAATTTAGCACCGTGGAAATGAGTTTTGGTGTTGTATGCAAACTAGTAATGGTGGCATCTCCTGAGCTGATTGTTTACTTTCTCTCAGACCAGATACTGTGGTTCATTCTTCCCCCATAACCAGAATTCCACTGTATCACTTTTTTTTTTTTTTTTTTTTGCTTCAAGATCTGTTGCTCTTCAAATAAAATTCCCAGGGGACTGGAGAGAGGGTTCCATGATGAAGAGCACTGGTGGTGCTTTCGGAAGACACAGGTTCAATTACTAGCGCCCACGTGGCTGCTCACAATTATCTGTATCTCTGGTCCTAGGCTATCTAACTCCCTCTTTTCTGGTCTCTGTGGGCACTGAGTATATGGTGCATGGATATACATTTAGGCAAAACACCCATGCACATTATGAATAAAAACAATATTCAAATAAACTTCCCAGTCCACACTTTTACCTGGACTTCCTGATGTAGCCTTCCTGGCCTATTCTCTTATCTTGTCTCCATCTCCTTCCCTTGGAGCCACATTGACTTCCTCTCTGTCTCTTGAACTAGTCAAGCTTCTTCATTGCCTCAGGGCCTTTATACTGGCTGTTCATTGCAGTCTGTGTTTCTCAGTCTGTCTCATAGTAGCTTCCCACTAATGTATTATTCCTCTCATGTCACTACTAGATCACCCTATTTTATCATCTTTATAGCATTTACTAGTATCTGAAATTGGCCACTCTTAGTTTGCTGTCTTTCCCATGATTCTAAACATGTATGTTTCACAAGAGTCCACCTAAGTCTACCTTGTGCAATTCTGGGGCCTCCATGTCTAGAATGGAGCCCTCCCTATATGTTCAAAATGAAAAAAAGAAAAAAGAAAGAAAAAGAAAAAAAAAGAAAGAAGCAAAGAAACATTCAATAGCTTCTTCTATAAACTGCGGAGAATTATTTTATAGGAATTTAAAGGTCAAGGAAGACAATCTAAGAATATGAGCTATGTGGAAGGTGTGTGGCTGGGGTGTTCTTTCCCCCTTAGGATTATTATGTGGGAGGCCAGTGAACCCCTTCATAATATATGTGCTCAGCTAAGGCTTGGGTTTGTAGAGTCTCCTGGTGTCCCTAAATGTGACCAACAGTGATCCCTATAAGAAAGGCATCTCAGGGGTCTGGAGAGATGGCTCAGTGGAAAAAATACTTACCATGCAATTGTGAGGACCAGAGTTCAAATCCCCAGCATGCACATAGAAGCCAGGCAGGGATGATAGCCACTTGTAATTCCTACACTCCAGAGGCACAGCAAAGTTATTCTAAGGGCAATTCTGCTAGCTAGACTAGCAGAATTAGGGAGTTCCAGGTTCAGCAAGAGACCTTGCCTCAATAAACAAAGGGTGAATGGAGAAGACATTCAGTGTTAATTTCAGGCCTCTACACATATGTGCTCATTCACACACACACATAAACATGCATGCATGCAGGCCACACATGTTCCAGGTTTTTTATTTTAGGGCATCTTAGCTGTGTGTGGTGGCACAAAACCATAATGCCAACACTTGGGAGGTGAAGGCAGAAAGATGAGGAGTTCAAGGCCAGCCTCAGCTACATAGCAAGTTAGAGGTCAACCTGAACTACATGAGAACTTACCTTACCCTCCCTTCCAGAAAAAGAAAGGTGTTGTCATCTCATGCGACCAGTTGATGGTGGTAGATAAGACTCAGAAGTGAAAGTGACATGGCAGTTTGCTAAAAGCCATGTGTCTAGTGAGAGCAGGACCCAGGAATAAGATGGTGCATCCAAAGACCTTCCACCTAGCCTAGCGAGGGTTCAGGAACTGGCTGGGTGCAGGGTGCCTTTCTACCAAATGTCTCTGGAAAAATGTCTCCCACTTCTCCCTTTGCAGGCCACCTCTGTCCCACAATAAGCCCTTAAGTTCCTCCTCTGGTCCTCCTTCTCAGTCCTGCAGCTTCCATGATGACTTCTGTAATCCTAAAACACACTGCCCCCCTAGCTTTGCCCCTTGTGACCTGTCTGTTGGGAGTTGAACAGTAGCTGTAGCTCCTACAGGAAAATTTGTTTCTTACCTGTGTACTGAACATGAGAGAAGAACAGATGACCACCTGGGAGGGTGGAGGATGGTGGTGGTGATGGTTTTATGGTCCATACCCTTTGAGTATCAGATTAAAACCCAGAACTATTTTTTTGTCCCCCAGGAAAATGCATCCTCCTAAGTTTAAAGTTAATACAGTCTTCAGTCTTAGGTTCGTATGAGTTTGGGGTGCACATAGAGGTCGGGCACAGATAGCACCTGAGACTCGCCTTCCTCATCCTGCAAGGTTTGGCCTTCCCACTGTGTGTCCCAGCCTCGCTTACCTTGCATTTACTTTTCTATGATCTTTGTTGTACATGCAGTAGCTACTCCTTCAAACTTGGTTTGTATGTACGAGCTATGCCTTATGCCTTAGCATTCCTAGCCCAGTGTCTGGTGCAGAAGGACCTGAGGAGCCACTGCCCTGCCTAATACTGGCACAGCATGCTGAGGGCCTAGAGAAAGGAACCAGGTGCAGAAGTGTTTTTCTTATCTAGTCTTTGGCATTGGGGGTGGGGGGGGGCTCCTGGTTCAACTGTAGCAGACCATAGTGCTGGCAGAAGTGTCATACACCAGACCATGGGGAAGGCACCTTCTTAGCTCCCTAGACACCTGGGTACTGTCCTCTCAGATAATGCTGGGTGGGGTCATAAGAAAACAATTAGCCACAGATACAGGTGTCCTGACCTGGTCTAAAGTACACTGTAAGTATCTTGGGAAAATGACTACATATTAAGCTCAGGTAATAGGAATAATTTCTCCAAGGCCTCAGTCAGGGCAACCATTTCCTGAACTTTATCCCCCAAAGAGCAGCAAATATAGGCAAAGCTTGCTCTCATCTCTTTTAGATGTATGTCCAGTTTATAGCCCTTACTCTCCAACTAGGAGGAGGGTGTCATGAAAGCAAGCAAAAACCCTTCCTCATGACTGTGACTTAATGCTTGCTTGTCATAATACCTGACTTTAGAGGTTTTAGGGATGGGTTCATCCCTCCCAAGCCCACAAGGTCACCTCCCACCTTGACATGACATAGGAGATCGAGCTTTCTGGCCTTTCAGGAGCCTACAGCCTAGAGGCCTTTCCTCCTAGTACTCCTGTCTTCTGGAGTGGAAGTCATAAGGTACCTTAAGGTCATCTCATCCTGCCTAGACTGAGATCTGTTCAGCGCCATATCATCAGACACATTACTCCTGCTTCCTGAAACTACTTCAAAGCATAGAGAAGACTTGCCTATGTGAGACTTTTCATTTGCTTTAATTTTGTTTGTGTTGCTAGGGACCAGCCCCAGGGCCTGCAGTTGCTAGGCAAGTACTTTCCCACTTAGCTATGTCCCCAGCTTTGCAAAAACCAAGTAAATGGCATTGTTAGTAGTTTGGGATTGTGATTGCATTTGTTACAATTATCTTCCAACACAGTGACAAGAAAGGTTTTGTTCAGTGATGAAACTATTGCGGCTGCTATACTTACTATAAATTTTACACCTTGCTAGCCTCTGTCCATGTATTATCTTGTTTACCCCCAACCCCTGTTTTGGTTCCAGTGCTGGGATTCAGGCCATTTTACAGACAGGGACCTGTAAGGCATAGAATGAATAACTATCTTAAAGTCACTTTTGAAAAAAATGTTTTAGCAAGGAGTAGAAACATGAGCTGGCCTGGAAGGGGATTTAAGTTCTGTTGCCCAAGACACTGTAGTCTTGTTTTGTTATGCCATGGTCTCAAAAACTAATCTTTTACTAAACCACACTCGGAAGGCTTGTTCAGGAAGACTTCCATGAGTTTAAGGACAGTCTGCATTACATAGAGACCCCCAGGCCATCTTCGGCTACAGAGTAATACCTTGCCTCAAAAACCACAAAGTGAATAAATGAAGGAATAAATAGCTAAATAGTGATACAAAGGTAAGGAATTTAGCTCAGTGGGGAAGAGTTCTTGCCTAGTATTCTCGAGACCCTAAATTGAATCCCTAAAAGAACAAAATAACTGGCCAATAAACAAAATAGTCCAACTTGGCCATTGTCCATTTGAATTTCCCACTCCCTTTCCTCTTTTGGGTTCTGAACCCCTTTGAACACAAAAGGCCATTTTCCATATGTCTGAGACATACCCAGTTCTCCAATAAAAAAGGTGTCCTGGCCACTGTGGATGGATGCATCTGCCTAGTGCAGATCAAAGAGTGTTGGTCTGAGAAGCCCTGGCCTGCTATAGCAGCAGGGCTATCTCATGGCTGTGGTCTTCATCGCCACTCTAAGCCACCAGCTTCCCTTGGTGGCTCCCTCCTGGAAGTGAGCGCAACTAAGATTATAGTACAGAGAGTGTTTTCCTGCTGACTGAACTGCAAAGCTGACTTGAGCTGCCAAGAGGGGGATGGGATGGAAGACTGATCATGGAGGATGGAAAGCTGTTGGGAGGCTAAATTGCATTCCAGTTGGCATTGGGCTGTCCCGCTATGCAGCCCCTCACCCCAGTGAATCACATCTGTCTTTTCATTATGTGTGGATGTATAGTCCTGGGAATTGAACTGAGGACCTCACACATGCTAGGCAAGTGCCCTACCACCAAGCTACATCCCCAGTCTTTTTTCTTTTTTAACTTTTTTATTTGAGGTGAGGTCTTACTAAGTTGCCCAGGTTATCCTGAATTTTGATCCTCTTGACCCAACTGGAGTGACAGACCTGTACCATGACAGTTCCTTGTAAGTGTCTCATAAGAGGCTAGTACAACATCTGAATAAGGAATCTGTGTATTCACTTGAGACCTCAAGCCTTAGGGCACCAAAGTGATTGGTGTGGCACAGCACCAGTGGAGACTTGGTCTCAGTGCTTCTTGTCCTGAGGAAGCCCAATTCTTTTGACTTCTGGACCACAGACTGTCCCTGGGAGAAGACAAGGGTGTGTGCTTTTAATGACCCTTTGGCCTCTGAAGCATATGATGGATGCAAAGACTGGGCTGGCATCCAGGTTGCTGGGGAAGCCTTTACTCACTAAGTGAAGTCAGAACTTATAAGGCTGGGGCTGGCCCTAAGCCTTTGCCCTTGACTTGGTCTTTGTCTTCTTAAGTCTTTCATTCCCTTAGGCAAAAGGAATGCACCAGAGCTTTTCTAGAATGAGAGCACCTGACAGATGACACTGAGGTTTACACACACACACACACACACACACACACACACACACACACACACACACACACACGAGAATGAAAAATAAACACAAGAGGAGTTAGAGAGATGATTCAGTGGTTAAGTACACTGGCTGCTGTGCTCTTCCAGAAGACCCAGGTTCAATTCCCAAATAGTAGCTGACAGCCATCTGTAACTCCAGTTCCAGGGGATCCAGCACCCTCTTCTGGTCTTCTTGGGTACTGCACACAGTTGGTGCACAAACATACATCTCAGGCAAAACACCCATACACCTTTAAAAAAAAATCCAGGCTAGTTGTGAATCTGTGATCATCCTGCTGTAGGTTTAAGTCCTGAAATTAACATGCCCCCATGTCTAGCCTGTGTCTTTAAGTATTAGCCAACATGGTGTACAATAGTTGCACCAGGATTTGACTATCCTCCTTGCTGTAGGATTAAGTTCCAATGCTTACTTGCTTTTGTCAAGTTCAAGTGTGACTGACATGCTAACATATCATAGGATGCACAGGTATGAAGTGTGCATACTATTTACAGTGTATTGTGAGTTCTCAAGGGTGTGTATAAATATGTAACCAGCATGATCAGGACAGAGGATGCCAGCTGAATCTAGGAAGCTCCCTTGTTCCTCTCTGTCACCCAATCCTGCTCCCAACCCCAGATCATCCACATCCATCTCCTTCTTCCTCTTACAGCCTAGAAGCACTCTTTTCTAGGGTTTCATGCACATGTAAATGGAGTCATATATGCTTTCTTCTCTACCTTTCAGCTTAACACGGTTCTTTTGTGATTCATTCATCTGTGCCATTTTGCCTTTCTGGAGTCTAACAGCTTGAGTAACCATTCTGTCCCTGAATGCCTGTTGGGTTATTTCAAGTGAATTACTTAATTGTCTATAGCACTGTGACAGTGAGCCTTATCTCCCCACCTGTCTAGGGATAAATTCCTAAAATGGAGCTGAGCATGACAAGATACGATTGTCAGAACCTTGACTGACACCAATCAAATTCTCAAGAGGGTACAGAAATGTACATTATTGCTGGTGATGATGCTGGCTCCCCAGTAACGTTGCTAGCCCAGGTAGAATCCCTGTAAAAAAAAAAAAATCAGTGCTCTTGGATCAGCTAAAAGTGATGTCTCATTGGCTATGGGTAAAAAGAGCAGGACCCCAGAGCCAGAATGCCCCAAAATAGAAAGGCATGGGGAAGGGCACTCTCTTAGGCCTCTCAGGGGCCCATAAACTCCTGACTGTAGTAAGAAATGGGCCCAAGACCCTATGAGGGGCTGGGTGGGGGCTGTTGGGAGGCTTTGCTGGAAAACTCTTGCCCCCTCTTAACCTTGGCACTGCAGTGTGTACTGCAAGTGGCAGCCACTCAGTAATTGGATGCTTTGGAAGCAGAGTTTCAATTATCCTGAGGCTCGAGGTCCCTTGCAGGTCACTGGAGCAGATGGTGCTAGAGTCTGGAGTCATTAGAGTAGCCCTCATAGATGGCAGTATCTTTTCCATTGCTGATATTTTTGGTCACAAGGAAAAAAAATCCAATCAGTTCAGAGCACCTCTGACTCTTGAGCTAACCATTATGATTTTTGTTTGTTGGTTTCTTTCCCCTTGATATTTTTAACCTATTAAATTTTTTTAGATAAATTTATTTTGTACTCCCCTCTGTCTGTCTCTTCCTCCCTCCACCCCCACCGTGTGTGTGTGTGTGTGTGTGTGTGTGTGTGTGTGTGTGTGTGTGTGTGTGATTGTCTCTCTCTCTGTCTCTGTCTCTCTCTGTCTCTCTCTATCTCTCTCTTCTCTCTCTCTCTCTCTCTCTCTCTCTCTCTCTGTGTGTGTGTGTGTGTGTGTGTGAGAGAGAGAGAGAGAGAGAGAGACTTTCACTATGCAACCTTGGCTGGCCTGGAACTCTTCATGTAAGGCAGGCTGGCCTTGAACTCACAGATATGCATTGGCCTCTGTCTCCTGAGTATCAGGATTAAAAGTGTGTACCACTATGCCTTGCTCTCTTTATATTTTGAGACATCGGACAAAGTTTCTTGAGCTCACCTGTTCCCTGGCCAACAAGCCCCAGGGATCCAACCACTAGTAACCAGGAAAGTTAGATTTGTGAAACCTTGCCACCTGCTGTCCCTAGAGTTTCACCTCAGCCAAGACATAGCTTTTTGTTGTTGTCACTATGTAGCCCTGACTGAGCTAGAACTCTTATGTAGTCCAGACTGGCCTCAAACTCACAGAGATCCACCTGCCTCTGCCTCCTGAGTGCGGGGATAAAAGGCTTGTGCCACCACACCTGGCTCACGATTTACTTACTTTATTTTATTTTACATCCTGACCTCAGTTTCTCTCACTCCTCTTCTCCAAGTGCCCCCACCCACCCTGCCACCTCCCTCTGTTCCCACCTCACAATCTACTCCTCCTCTGTTTCTGTTTAGGAAAGGGCAGGTATCCCATGACTAACAACAAAACATGGCATTTCAAGTTGCAGTAAAACTAAGCACCTCGTCATGCAAAGGTGACCCAGTATGAAAAGGAGGGTCCCAAAAGCCATCAAAAGAGTCAGAGGCAGCCCCTGTTCCCACTGTTAGGAGTCCCACAAGAGGAACAAGCTACACAACTGTTAACATATATGCAGAGTGTGTAGGTCAGTCCCATGTAGGCTCCCTGGTTGTCAGTTCAGTATCCGTCAGCCCCTATGAGACCAGGTTAGTTGATTCTGTGAGTTTTCTTATGGCTCTTACAATCCTTTTTCCCCTCTTCTGTAAGATGCTCCCAGTTCCACCTAATGTTTGGCTGTGCATCTGCATCTGTTTCCATCAGTTGCTGGATGAAGCCTCTCTGATAACAATTGGTCTAGGCACCAGTCTATGAGTATAGCAGGCTATCATTAGGCATAATTACATTGACATTTTTTTCTTCCAGTTATATTTGGTTCTATCATAGGTCTCTGGGTCATCCAGCCTGTGGGTCCTGGTACTCCAGGCAGTGTCAGGGGCGGGCTTACTCTCCTGGCATGGGTCTTAGGCTAGATCAGTCATTGATTGGCCACTCCCTCAATCTCTAGGCTACCCTTACCCTAGCACGTCCCATTGGCAGGACAGACTGTAGGTCAAAAGTTATGTGTCTGAGTTGGTGTCCCACTCCCTCCATTTGAAGTCTCGCCTAGTCACAGGAGATGGCCAGTTCAGACTCCATATCTGCTATTGCTAGGAGTCTTAGCTGGGGTCATCCTTGTAGATTCCTGGGAGATTCTCTTTTGCCAGGCTTTTTTCGTGGCTCTAAAATACCCTGCCCCCCTTTCCAGTTGTCTTTCAGGATTCTCCCCCTCTGCCCCCACAACCTGATCACGCATGTTCCCATCTCCACCTGCCTACAGTCCTCTTACAAAAATCTCTATTTCCCCTTCCCAGGGAGATCCGGGTGTCCCCTCCCCACCTTGAGCCCTCTGGTTACCTAGTCAAGACTTACTGTTAATGGCTGTAGGCTGTGAGCTAAGAAGTTGATATCTGTAGTATGTAAGGTTGCAGTTGGGGGTAGCACAATATGAACTCCCCCTCAAACAGATGACGCCTGGGCCGTCACTGAGCAGGGTGAGAAGGCGAGTGTTATACAACGCTTTTGACTTGGTGCTAACATCACTCTCCTTTCTTGCTAACTTTGGTTTTGACAGAGCTGCAAACGAAGACTCCATTTTGTGCACATTTTAACACTTCTGCCTTCTCATCCACTTCTCTACGCACATTTCCTGAACCCAGCCACAGAAATAATTCGCCATAGTCCCAAGTGCTTCAGAGTTTAGTTCTCATGGTTCTGTTATTTATAGAGCCCAGCTCACCTCAAGCTCTCCATCCTCCTACCCTTCCGAGATTAGAATCTTGTAAAATTTTGCCCAACTCTTATGGTTACTTTAAAACCCAACCGTGAAGTAGTTTCTGGGAGATCTCATCAGATCAATGGGGACATCTTGCGGGGGATGAGAACAACCAGGATGTAACCTTTCTTGGGAAGGAGATTCTTAGTCAAGAGGGAAGAAGTCAGTGCATCCACCATTAGGCTTTGCTGCCCCTGAGTCGGGGAAGCAGATATCTCTTTGGACTATTTTCACTTCATCAGCACTCAGTGTGACCCACTCTGGAGCCTCTTTGTCTACAGCTTATAACGTGCTCCATATATAACCCACCATCCTGATGCTCTGCCAGGGGATCCATATCCCAAAACCTGCCCTGCAAACCTTAGCATACCTAAAGACATTCATATAAAACCAGTTACAGCCATATGTCGATGACCACAAGAGCCAGTAATGACAGTATAGCTTTAATGGGTGCTTACTGTGTGCTAACGAGTTGATGTCTGTAGCCACCATTTAATGAATGCTCAACTGTCTGCTAAGAGCTGGATTTCCCTTCTGTTGCTAAGCCCTCTTGCAACCCCCTCTAATGTGTCCTATATCTTACAGATAGATAGGAGAGCTAAGTTTAGAGTATTGAACAACTTACCCAAGACCACAAAGCTAGTAATTTGGAAAGTTTAGTATGGCTCCAGAAGCGCGCACGTGCGCGAGTGCACACACACACACACACACACACACACACACACACACACACACACACACCGTCCCTGTACACCAGAAGAGAGGATTTGTCTGGGAAGTATTAAAAAGCTATAGAGGATGCTATTTGAAACATGAGGGCAGGTATTGACAGGTATGGAGAAGTTGCTCTAGCACAGCCCAGGACAACATGTGACAGTCACAAAGCATGAGCCCCATGGGTACTATCTTGGTAATTTAGAGGAAGATGGGGATGGACCAAGAATGTTGGCATCTGTCATGCTGCTCTCCCTAGAAGTTTACACTTTATCCCCAAAGCATGTGGAGAGCTAGCTCATTGTTATTGGACCCTGGTTTGTAGCCACCCAAGGCAGTGGTGTGTGAACCAGCACAGGAAGAGTGTATGCCTTTAGGTTTCAGCGTTAGGGTCAAGAGAACCAGTGGACAGAAGCAAAAGACTGCATGTTGCTCCCTGGTTGGAATGAAGGAGCTCCATAGCTAGGTATGTCCAGTGTTTTCATAGCAAGCATTGTTCTTGCAGAGTCCCAAAAGGAAACCCTGTCTGGTAATGATGAAGGACATGCTGCCCACTAAAGGAAGTTGCTACTGTTCACTGGATGCCTCTAGGGTACCTGCCAGAGACTGCCAAATGAATACCTTGTACACATAATTTCATCTGGTTACGAAAGTGGCTTCAGAGAGATGGAGAATGTAGCTCAGTTTGTGGAGTGCTTGCTTAGAATACACAAAACCCTGGATTTTTCCCAGAATCACATAAAACATCATGATGGCACATACCTATAGTCACAGTTCTCAGGAAGTAGAAGCAGGGGGATCAGAAGTTCAAAGTCATCTTTGGACACACAGCAAATTGGAAGACAGCCTAGGATATATGAGGACCCCATCTGAAGAAGGGAAGGAAGAGGGGGAGGAGGAAGAAATAATTGCTCAAACATTCATTCCTAGCAGCCCTTTTATGTGGTATTTTTATTTCTCCCTCAACTGACTGCACGCGAAGCACTGGGAGCCTCTATGATTTCAGTGTAGAGTCTTTTACCCTTTTTGAATTGGCTTGCAAAGTGCAACGAAGTGCTCGCAATACTTGCTGAACTCTTGATTCCCTGAGTTGGGTATTTGAGAGATGAATGTAATTCCTAGGGCTGCTATAACAAAGAAGTAGCTGGGGGATTTAAAACGGCAGAAATGTGTTCTCCTGGTTCTGAGGTAGAAGTTTTACTCATGATGTCAGCTCTCAGAAGGGCTCCGTTCCTGCCTCTCCCAGCTGCTGGTGGCTGATGACAGTCTATGGTACTCCTTGGCTTCTAGTTGAATCTCTCCAGTTCCTCCTGCTCTGCCTTAACAAGGTTTTCACTGTGTCTCTCTTTACCTTGTCTTCTTTCTGTGTGTCTGTTTTGTTTTGTGTTAATATTTCTTTTTAAGATTTATTTTATCTATCAGACTTGGTGGCACACGCCTTTGATCCCAGCACTCGGGAGGCAGAGGCAGGCAGATCTCTGTATTCGAGTGCCAGCCTGGTCTATAAAAGCTAGTTCCGGGACTGGAGAGATGGCTCAGAGGTTAAGAGCACTGGCTGTTCTTCCAGGGGTCCTGAGTTCAATTCCCAGCAGCCACATGGTGGCTCACAACCATCCGTTATGAGATCTGGTGCCTTCTTCTGGAGTGCAGATATACATGGAAGCAGAATGTTATATACATAGTAAATAAATAAAATCTTAAAAAAAAAAAAGCTAGTTCCAGGACAGCCAGGGCTGTTACATAGAAACCCTATCTTGAAAAACAAAAACAAAACACAACAAAAATGTATTTTATCTTGTGTTTGTGAGTGTTTTCCCTGCATGTGTGTCTGTATGACACTTATGTGCCTAGGTTCCTTGGAGGTAAAAAAGATGGCATTGGATCCCTTGGAACTAAGCTTAAGGATAGTTGTGAGCCACTGTTTGGGTTCTGGGAATTGAACTCCGATCCTATACAGGACCAAGTGCTCTTAACTAGTGACCATCACTCTAGTCCCTATTTCCTTTTCCTAATCCACTCTGACCCCATTTTATCTTAGTTTCACCTGGGAGGATTCTGTGTCTAAGTAAGGTCACATTCTGAAGTCCTAGGTAGTCATGAATTCACAGGAGACCCCGTTGACCCCGGCATAGTGAGGAGATGCTATTCGTCAGCCAGTCTTCAGAAGATCCTGGTGCTTGTGGTCAACTGACTATCATTTGAGAGACTGTGAGTGAGTGGGGCAGGGAAGCAGAGCCCCTACATGGAAGTAACGGTGGAAGTTAATTTCCTATTGATCCATGGTGGGCTTCACTAAGGTGCCCAGGAGAGACCACAAAAGGAATCTGAAGATGAAGTGACAGGAGCTGGGAGTGTCAGTGAGGTGCTTCAGGGTCCTCGGTAGAATAGCAATGCAGACGGGCATCGGGCATCGTAGAGCACTTACTTAGCATGAGCAGGCCTTGGTTCACTCCCTATTAGAGAGAGGGGGTGGGGGGGAGGTGGGGCTGGCTGTTAAATAGAGAGGGAGAGGGGAGGGAGGGAGGGAGAGAAAGAGGAACAGAAGGAGCAGGAGGTGGTGGAGGAGGGACCCAGAGAAGAGAGCTCTAAGACCAGATCAATTACAGAGCCAGCAGTGAAGCAGGGACACACTGGTCCGACCCTAGCTAGATAAGAGGGTGTAGGAGGATGAAGAATCTCTTCAGTCCAGGACATGTGAAGGATGCCGTCATATCAGGAAGATGGCTGACCTGAAGACTTTGGGGGTGTGATGAAAGAGACTGTATGCTATCGATGGGGGTCTTTGGGGAGAGGCCTGGGGTCTGAGTGGGATGGCAGACCAGTGAGGGGTGAGCAGTCATGTGTGGTCACTGTCAGATGTCTCAGCTGTAGCTGGGCTTGGTACTGAATATTGCTTAGAGGGCCAGTGACTGTGGCTCTCAGGAATGAGGAGATATGGGGAATTGCCCCATCTGCCATTTGCTGGGGAGTCCAGGAGGCCAGTGACGGATGCCACAGGCATGACTTCTCACCCTGCTGGAAGGAAGTTGGGCCCAACTTCCGCAGAAGGGGATGTTACCAGCACTGTTGGCTTTTGGAGAATGTTGAAACAGTGTCTGCTAGAGCTGTTCACGCCTTACGGGAAATGCCTCCTCAGGCTGAAGCAGTAGGCTGAGAGGAGGAGGAGAGACTGGGGCCTAGCTCAGAGGCCTTGAAAAGCCCCTCCCCCTCTCCTTGCATTTTGCTCTTGAGATTTGCAAGTCTCCACTTCCTGTCGGTCACCTTAGTTGCACATGGTGTTTCCTCACCTCCTGCTTTATGGTAAATATGTCCATTTCCAAATGTTATATTTTTAAGTCTGTCTGTACAAATGTCCCTTAGAACTCTGTGTTTATCATAAGGCTGTGCAAAATTGTTTATCACACTGAGAAATTCCAAACATCCATGAAATCCAGGGAGAGGAGTAGAAGCTTGGGGAGCTGGCCTTCCTTGCCTTAAGGTGGCATGTCTCAGTTGTCTAACAAGCTGTAACACAGGGCTTCCATGGGGCAGGCAGGTCAGTGTTCACAGAGGCCTGGAAGCCACCAGAATTGTAAGTTGTAGAGTGTTATGTATGAGATGAGGTATGGGCATGTGTTTAATCCTGATGCTAGTTCCTGTAGTTTTTATAGGCACCCGACCTTTGGCTGCCTGGGTTTGCTCATACCAGCTTCTACGTCCCATCAAAGACATCTCTCAGGCGGCTAATGTCATGGCCACAGGGAAATTCGTCCTGAGGCAGTTTGGCAGGTGGAAATTGCAATTCTTAATCTCACCCAGCTTTTCCTAAATCTCTAGGATTAGAGGAATCAGCAGATTATGAACCACTGCACCAGGGATTTTCACCAGAGTCCCGCCTTGCCCATGCTCTGGAGTTTCCTTTTCCCACATGCTGCTCACCGGCCAACCCCCCTAAAGCACTGTCTCAGTCCAGGCTTTCTGGAGTGTTGTCACTCTGCCCTCCAAAAAAGAGGTTGTGGTATTGTGTGGCAAAATACATTTAGCGTACACTTCCTCCAAACTGTGTAAATATCCTTCACCAAACAAATGTCTCAGGGACTGCGTTGATAGGTGCTTTAGGATTGAGCGGTGTGGTATGTGGTGTTTCCCAAACTGGCCTATGGAACCCTTTTTTTAGGAAGCATGTCACAGACTGATTGCCTTGTCATGGAACCCACACTGGGAAATATTGCCTTTGATGTGTCTGATTGATAGATAATTTATCATTCTTTTTATGGTCTTTTTAAAGTAAAAGAAATGCAAAATTTCTTTAATAATTAATAATCCTCCATAAACTTTATTCTAACTAAAAGCATCACAATGGATTTCATTATGACATTTTCATGCACATAAGTAATTGTACTTTGCTCATATTTATGATTCTTCTTGAGGCTCCCGAGACTCTATGAAAGCACCTGTCCTGTCTATACTTAGGCAAGAATAATGCTTTCTCTTTCTCCGGACTGCAGATCGCCAGTTTCTCGGGCTTCCCTTTTGGTCTTCATGAGTTGCCTACTGAGATGAGCTCATCACTTGATCTCACCTCTATAATTCTACTAGTGTGTGTGCCATTCTCAAAAATGGGAGCTTTGGGCAATTGTTGGGCATCTCTTTTGTATCGGGTATTTGGGGTCACAAGATGAGTGAAATGAGTCTGGTCTCCAGACTGCTAATAGTCTGTCAAGGAAGGCAGTAGGAGTGAATGTGTGAGCCAGTGGACATGAATGAATGAAAAGCCTGAGACGTTTAGGGAGTGATTCGCAGAAACTTGGCAGGGAAATGACTTTTAAGCCAGTGTCTGAAGAAAATAATGCAGACTAGAACACCAAGGGTGAAAATTGGGGGTGTCACTTCCACCCCTGATAGAGAAAGCCAGAGTGCACTGACCTTCAGATGCCAAGGTTTCAATTGGTCATCGACTTGTGTGGCTGAGCAGCTACAGGGATGGCTGGCTCTGGCTCTCATCTTGTGCCCCTGCACTTGGAGCTGGCCCTACACACTAGCACTGCCAGCAGAAGAGTTTGCTACTCTACCAAGGTCAGTGCCACTGTGCAGGAGGTGTGGCGGAGGGGATGGGGCACATATCTGGGATCTTTGCAGACCTGGCCAAACATCTCCACTGCCTGTATATGCAGCTCAGTGTGGGGACTCTGTGCAGTTTATGTATGAATCATGATTCCTTGTTTCCCTGAACTCTCTCTCTCTCCGGGGTAACCCTCTTTCTGCTGGAGAACCCCCAGGTTGGTTTTCCAACAGTGGTTTCTTTAAATATACATTGCATTTACTTCTTACTTGCTTTGTGTATGAGTGTGTGTGTGTGTGTGTGTGTGTGTGTGTGTGTGTGTGTGCGCGCGCGCGTGCGCGCATGCATGTGATATGTGCATCATGTGTGGAAGTCAGAGGACAACTTGCAGGACTTGATTCTCATCTTTCATAATGCGGGACCCGAGGATTATCTATCAGGCAGGATGGCAAGCATCTTTACCTTCTGAGCTAGCTATCTCACTGGCCCCAGGAGCAGTGGTTCTGAAAGAAATCAAACCTGACTTGACATCGCCACCTCCCCTTCTCTCTGAATGGCTCTTCCTGTCTCAGAAGTGCTGCCTGCCATGTCACAACAGAGGGGGAGTCCCTCTGGGGGCAGTGACACCCCCACATTGGTTACCACAAGAAGGATGCAGGAGAGCTAAGGGAGCTTGAGGGAAAAGGAGAGCATTTTTTGAAGGCCAAAGGAATAAGAAGGATTTTTCCTAGGCATTCCATTCATTTATTCACACATGCCTTCACTAATTCAATAGGTATTCATTAGTCCTTACTGTGTGGTAAGTAACACTTTGTTTAGAAAGACCTGGTAGGGGGCGGGCGTTGGTGGCACACGCTTTTAATCCCAGCACTTGGGAGGCAGAGGCAGGGGATCTCTGTGAGTTCGAGGCCAGCCTGGTCTCCAGAGTGAGTGCCAGGATAGGCTCCAAAGCTACACACAGAAACCCTGTCTCGAAAAAGAAAAAAAAAAAAAAAAAAAGACCTGGTGGTTGTGAGAAACCCCTGGGATGCTGTCATATGGAGCAGAGGTTGGGGAAAGTCTCAGAGGGAGAACAGAGAGCCAAAGGAAGAGAAGGAATCCACGTTTCTAAAGATCAGGTCTGTGAAATACTATGCAGCCATTGAAAATGTTCAAGAAGCTCTCCGAAGGGGAAGCAGGAAGCTGTTGTGTGATCCCATGATCTGAAAAGTCTATAGAGAATCCACTGTCCTTTATTCTGAATCCCTCTGAATCATAAAGGAGCAGGTGGTGGCCCCATGCCTTTAATCCTAGCACTCAGAGGTAGGTGGATCTCTTGAGTTACCAGACAGCCAGGGCTACACAGAGACACAGGGGTGGGAAGAAGTCATAAAGGTTATTTGGGGTATTTTAGTGAAAAGCTGAAGGGATGAGTCTGAGGTTAAAACTACTTGATGCACTTGCAGACAACCCAGGTTTAATTCCTAGCAATCACATCGGGTGGCTCACAGCTGCCTCTAACTCCAGTTCCAGGACCTCTGACACCCTCTTCTGTCCTCTAAGGGCACCTACACATACAGGGAGCACATAAACTCATGGAGCCACACACCCACATATACATAAATGCAAATAAATCTTAAAATTCATCAGTGAACTTAAAACTTAGCAAAAATTGCTCAATAGTAGGAAACTACTGAGGAAGACATTGGCATGCTGTATACATTTCAGGAGGGTGCAATCAGGTGCTCACTCAGCGTGGCAGCTTTACAATTGAAGAGCTGATTAAAGGGGGAGGGGAGAATGTTTGAGTCTGGCCTCAATACAGTAGTGACCTAGCCCTCTCCATACCTTTTCTTCAAGGTACAAATCTAGTAATTAAGTTATAAAATTCTGTATTGATTTTTTTTATTCATACAAAATTGAAAAGCTTAACAGCAAAACCATGCAAAATTCCAGCCCATTTCATTCCCTGCCCAGATAACCACTGTAAACATTTTGGTGCGTATCTTAATAAAAAATTATTTTTTCAGTCAGTGGTAGTTACTTAAAAAACAGGCCAGAAAAACAGCTATGATAACAAAAGCAGGTTTTTGCAACGTGCATTTCCCTGAATTCTGGTGACCGTGGCCATCTGTCCCTGGCCTCCATCTGCTCATCTCTCCATGCACCTGGGACAGAAGGCCTTCCTGCCTGGCTCAGGTGATAAGGGACCAACATCTGGGGAGTGGTGATCGCCTGGAAGTGCCTTCAATCCATCTGTCCCTGTTGTCTCTCCCCCACCCCACCCCCCTGTAACCTTGCTGCTGGCTATACTGGTGCTGAGAGGAAGGTCACCCTGCCTGGCCACGTTCCTACAGCCCACCCTGCCAAGCTGGTTGTTGATGCCTGCCAAGCGCCTGCCTGATCTTGAGAGAGCTTTGCAAGCCGCCCTGGGCATGCTGCTCCTTTGTCCCTGAAATCCAGGCCACTCGCCAGCGCCAGCGAGGCCTGCTTCCTGTACTCAAGCTGCTGCAGCCTGACAAGGCTTAGGTCAGGAGTGCTTGGGGAATGAAGAATGCAGATCCTTAGGGCAAAGCTGAGTAATGAGTGCCTCTCCCCTGCTAATTGGGTTAGCGACATAATCAGCTGGACTTTCAGACTAAGCAGGGCAAGCATGCTGCAAGCCCCGCACTGCTGCTATTCCTGTGCCAAAGTAGCACCCTTCTCTGGGGGGACGGGAAGAAACTCAGGCTCAGCATGACTAATTCCATTTGGTTTGGGGGCCCTGCAGAGCAAGCTAATAGACAGCTGTCCTTTTCACCAGAGGCTTCCTTGGCCCCAGCTGGCCATACACTCCTAGGTAGAAAACTTTGTTCCATGTTAACACAAAGCAAGTTCCTTTGAGAGCCCTCTAGCCTTCCACTAGGTTCCAGGCTTCAGATAAACCCTGCTTATCTGGAGTTTGATTACCCAGTTCCAGGGAAGGGCCATTCTGCATTCTCACTTGGATCACTGGTGTGTGCCAAATACGTTAAATTTACAGCAACATGACCCATATTTCTCAGACAAGGTCGCTGAAAGTCAGAATTCTGTACCCAAGGTTAGTAAATAGTAGAAATCAGTTTCCCAGCCGGAGCTGCTTCCACACATCGTTTGGTGTGAGGAACGATGACCATTCTCTTTCTTTCAACGCACATTTTCAACATGTGCTCATTATTCAGCCGTTAAATTGGACGTGGGGCAAACTGGATATATAGCACCTGGCCTTGGCTGTCTGGAATCTGCTGTTTAGTGGAAAGACATAAATAAGCAGAGTTTTGGCCATGAAGAACAAACATTTGGAAAGTAGGTCAGTGGGTAATGTGCTTGCCTAGCATACCAGCTCCCTAGCAGCACACAAATCAGTTGTGGTTGCACACTTGTGATCTGTCATCCCAGCATTTGGGAGGTAGAAACAGGAGGATCAGAAGTTCAAGGTTACCTCTGCCACATAATGAGTTGAGGCCTGTGTGAGCTCCCCTCCCCTTACCCCCCAATAAGCAGCAGGTGAAGCAGGTGAGGAAAGGAGAATCCTGCTTGGAACACTAGAAGTCAGGGGGGGAGGGGCAGGGTCCTCTCAGAAAATAACATTTAAGTATTTAAGGGTCAAAATGAAGTAGGAAAAAATCTCCAAGAGCTAGCCTAGCTGTGGCTGTCAGGATCTTGTCAGCCCATGCCTAGACTTTTCTAGAAAGCCTTGCTTTTCTCTGCTTCTTGGCATGCATGGCTGCCTACTGTCTTGTTATGTGCCTTTCTTTATGCTTCCTCTTTCAGAAGCTCAAGGCAAGAGCCTTTCCCCAGGAACCTGTTCTCACAGATACGGTGCTCCATGGAGCTCTTCTCTCACTTAACAAAAGGGAGGGAAAATCCTGAAGGCGCTGAACTTGGCTGTGTCAAGCTCCAAGTGAGGGAAGCTGGGACCTCCTTTATCTGATTGTGCTTTGTGGCTAAACTACCCTGATGAGGGTAGCATAGCCCGGGCAAAGGTCATTTGGCAAAGGCTAATATGGCAGCTGCAGCTTGCCACACACCAATGGCCTTAATTTAGAGCCTCGTGTTTAGAAGGAACACCCAAGCAGCCTGTGGGGTTGTGGGGTCTGCTGCAGGTTGTAGGGGGTGAGTGGTTGCTGCAGTAGCTACAACCCTACAGCAACTGCTGCTACTGCCTGCCTTGGCTTGAGCCCAGTACTGACTGATGCAGAGATCTCATGGAAGGCTTCTCAGACCAGGTAGAAACCCTACTCTAAAATTTTCTATGGCTCCTCGTAGATCATCATACCCAACCCACCTTCCCAGTCTGCTTTATCTAGGTTTTCCAAGTCATTGTTTCTCCATGTAGCCCTGGCCATGCTGCAACTGGCTCTATAGACCAAGCAGTCCTCAAACTCAGAGATCTGCCTACCTCTGCCTCCTGAGTGCTGGGATGAAAGGTGAGGGCTACCATGGCCCACTTGGTCCACCTGGCTCTTTTAACCACTAACTGTTTCCTCTGCTTTATAGATACTGTCCAGCTTGAGCAACCTTCCCTTCCTGCATCTATCTTTCTAGGCAAATTCTTACACTTCTTTCAAGACTTGCCACTCAAGCCAGTTGGGACACAATGGTCATTCCAGTGATCAGGAGGCAGAGACAGGGGAAGTAAACATTTAAGACCAGACCAAGCTACATAGTGAGTTCCAGACTAGCAAAACCAAAGAAAAGCTTGTCTGTTTCCTTTCTGATGTCCCATGGCGTCTACTAGGCCCAGAGCTGTACCTAGAATACACCTTACTCCCTCCATTCCCCAACAGTTAGTTATTGGGCATCCAGCTGTTGTATTCATACTAAGGTGCTGGGACTTGGAATCTTCCCTTAGTTTGAACTCCTGGAGTAGCCACATAAATCCACCAAAGTAGAGAAAAAAGCATCCAGCATTGGCATGCCATTTCCTTAGTTTAAACTGGAAATAAAATATCTTCATGATTACAAAAGTAAAATGTTGATCTGCTCTTGGCAGCTCACACATGTAAATCCAGGACCTAACACACTAAGGTGGAGTTTGAAGTCAGCCTGGGTCAATTTAG
This sequence comes from Cricetulus griseus, assembly GCF_003668045.3. Taxonomy (NCBI): domain Eukaryota; kingdom Metazoa; phylum Chordata; class Mammalia; order Rodentia; family Cricetidae; genus Cricetulus; species Cricetulus griseus. Next base: position 58,227,698 of record NC_048600.1, read on the forward strand.
CAAGTTTGAGGCCAGCTTGGACTACATTGCAAACAACTGCCTCATAAATAAATAAATAAATAAATAAATAAATAAATAAATAATAAAGCAAGCTAAGTATAGTGACTCAGACCTGTAATTACTGTACCTGGGAAGTGGAGATGGTGGGAGTTCAAGGCCATCCTGAGATGTACAGTGAATTTGAAGCCATCTTGGGCTACCTGAGACCTTGTCTCAAGAAACAAACAAGCCGTTTACTGGGTAACAAAGAGCCATCCATCGGAGTTATGGACTCAAATCAGCTGCCAATGCCTACACTGGGTTTGCATAAGAATGGGCCTGTGAGCAGTCAGGCATGATGGAGGAGAGGTTCAGAGAGCCTCAGACCCTACTTCTGAATTTGCTATTGTTGCCAAAATCCCTTCCCAGAGGGAGAACTCAGTGGATCCTTAGGTCTCAACTACTAAGCACTACTCAGCTAGAGTTCACCCTGGGGGAACCAATGAGTTTGTCTTCCCTATAGAGTATAGGGGTTGCTTAAAGGGGTGTGAGTGCCCCCCAAAAGCTACACTTGGACAGCCTTGGCCCAGCAGGGGTGAGAGCTTCCTATAGTTTGATAGACAGAGCCTCCCTTCACCAGCACTTCCCTGGCCTGTGTACTCTAGCCCCTCCCAGAAGCCATGTGCAATTAAGGCAGGATTGTATGCAAGAGTGGTAGAGAATGGGTAGATATTTCAGGTAAGGGTCTTGTGACCATAAGTGAGTATAAACAGTCAACAAGCCCAGCTGGGAAAACCCTTTGCAAGAGGACTCAGTTGAATGCCCCAAGATGGTGGGTGTTTGGCTTGGAGAACAGCTACTCAACGTGACTACTGATGCATTGAAGAAGGGAAAAAGTCATTGCCCTCAGTTGGGTATTCACTGGTGACCCCACCAGGCTCTAATGGATAGTTCCAATCTAGTGCTCACACAGATGGCACTGCTTAAGCTAAATGAGAAACACACATAGAGCAATGTACAGTGATACGCATAGGGAAATGTCAGAATGAAACCCATTATTTTGAAAGTCTTCTGGCCTCTGGTTCTCTTGCTAGTTCAACAAAGCCTGGGGATTAAGGGACTTTTTAAAACTAGGTTTCTACACTCATGAACTAAGAGACAGAAAAGATTTTATCCAGACCTGATCTCTTAACCTCTGAGGACAAGCCAGAAGGGAAAAAAAGTTTGGGAGATCTGAACCCAAGCTTCAGACCGGCCTCCCTGCCTTTAGGGAATCCAGCTGTCATGCATCTGCAACTTTCATTGTTGTACAGTGGCCATGTTTTCATTTCTCGTTGATTTGTACCAAGGACTGGGATTGCTAGCTCCAGTGGTGACCGAGTACAATAGGGGGACTGGCCAGGCTACTTCCCACAGTAGTTGTCCTACTTGGCTTCTCCATTATCCGTGTACAAGGGTTCTCATTTGCCCACGTCCCCACCAACACTTGTTTATTTTAAACTTGTGGTTTTTTGTTTGGGGTTTGTTTGTTTGTTTGTTATTTGTTCATTTTTTTAAGTAACATCCATCCCCAGGGAATATGAAGTATTATTTCCCCGTGGTTTGATTTGTGTTTCCCTAGTGTTAGCCATGTTCAGCATCTTTTCCATTGCTTTCTAGCCATTTTAAATCTTTAGAGAAATGCCTTTTGCATACTTTGCCTATTTTTATTTATTTTTTAAATCTCTGTATTATATATGTGCATATGTGCAGGTGCCTGCAGAGGCCAGAAAAAAAAAAGGTGTCAGATCCCCTGGAGCCAAATTTACACAGGTGGCTGTGGGCTGGAATCAAACTCAGGTTCTCTGGAAAAACAACATGCCCTCTTAATTGCTTGGCCATCTCTCCAGCCTGAAAGTTTAATTTTAAAGTCTCCCTTATTTTTCTTTCTGCTGCTTCAGCGTTTGGGATCATATTTAAGAAACCATTGCTTTGTCTAAAGTCATATGCATTTTCTCCTGTTTTGCTTTAAGAGTTTTTCAGTTTCAAAGCCTACATGAAGCTATATCCCTGGGGCCTGAAATAATGCCTAGTGTGCAGGTTTGTGATACTTAGTGAAATGAATGGGTTCATATCTCCAGTGAATGAACGAACAGTCCTAGTCTGCAGCTGGTTGAGTCAAGGGTTAGAGGGTATGGTACTGGCTGCAGTAGTGGGGCCCTTGCTAGCATGTGCTTGACTTTGGGTTTGATCCTCAACACCACTTGAGAGGTGGGCTGACGTAGAATGGGGATACCAGTTTGCTTAATGGTACTAAGTACTCATAATTCCTTGTCTGCCAATTTCCTTCCTGTTTTCCTTCAGTTTTGTTTCTCTTCTGTTTCCCTCTTTGACAGAATGTCACTAAGACGTGTGTGTGTGTGTGTGTGTGTGTGTGTGTGTGTGAGAGAGAGAGAGAGAGAGAGAGAGAGAGAGAGAGAGAGAGAGAGAGAGAGAGGGAGGGAGGGAGAGAGAGAGAGAGAGAGAGAAGCACACATGCTGCATTCAGCCACACATGAGAACTGACCTAGCCCAGAATGCCATAGGTCCAGGCCACAGGACCAATGGGTTTGTGAGCAAAGCTGACTTGGTGCTTTCAGAAATCAGATGGTGGTGATGTCAGATCCAGTGAGACACTTTATGGACAGCCCAGCAGCATATGCCAGCCTCCAGCCTCCAGCATTCCTTAGTTCTGTGCCTACAGCCTTTGTGGATGTATAGGCAGATGTATGACCTCTGCCTCATCCTCTCTTGGGCCTTCCCATTCTCTTCTTCCTCCACTTTGCTCTCCTGACAGGAGTTTCTACCAGGAAAATAGCACTAAGGCCAAAAGCTTGGAGATGTTTCCTAAACAAATACATCTATCCTACCTTGACTGAAAGGCAAATATCTTAGGTATATGAGAAAAAAATATTGTAAAAATCTTTGTTGGAAGAGTCTGGGGATATAGCTCAGTTGGTAGAGTGCTTGTCTAGCATGCATGAAGCCCTTGGTTCGATTCTCCAGTGCTGCATGAAACCTATAGGCAGGAAGATCAGAAGTTCAAAGCAATCCTCTACTTTTCCAGAAAAAAAAAAATTGATTACAACTGACCTGAACAAGGGGGAGCTCAGGACCTAGACTGATAGCTGGGAAACCAGCATAGGACTGACCCAGACCCCCTGAATGTGGGTGTTAGTTAGGAGGACTTGTCAGTCTATGGCCTCTGGTAGTGGATCAGTATTTATCCCTAGTGTACAAATGGACTTTGGGAGCCCATTCCACATAGAGAGATACTCTCTCAGCCTAGACACACGGGGGATAGCCTAGGCCTGGCTTCAAAGTGAAAGACTTTGAAGATCCCCCATTGAAGGCCCACAATCCCTGGGTAGCAAAAGGGGATGAGATAGCGGGTGGGGGTGGGGGTGGTAGGGGAGAAGAGGAGGGAGAGGGAACTGGGATTGACATGTAAAACAAGATTGTTTATAATTTAAATTTTAAAAAAAAAAAATCTTGGTTGGAACAGGGTGTGGTGATGCACAGCTGTAATCCCAGCACTTGGAAGGCTGAGACAGGAGGATGGCTACTTCCAGGACAGACTGGGGTTCATACTCCTTTATTTTGAGTGAGGGAGAAAACAAAAGTGGAGAACTAGAGAGATAGCTCAGCATTTAAGAGCACTTTCTGCTCTTTCAGAGGACCCAGGTTCAGTTCCCAGCAGCTCACAAGCATCTATTCCAGAGGATCTAATGCCCTCTCTGGCTTCCTAGAGCACCAGGAATGTACACACACAACACACACACACACACACACACACACACACACACACACCACATATATACATGTAAGCAAATGCTCATACACATAAAATAAAAATAATCTCAAAAAAAATTCAGATTACATCTGAAATCCCAGCATCTGGGAAGCTGAGTCAGCAGGATTTGCTTGATGTCAGGACAGGCCATGACTGCATAGTAAGTTCTGGCTAGCCTGAGCCATAGAGTGAGACCCTGTCTCAAAAATAAAACTTTCTTGGTTTAATAATTCTTTCCTTGGTTTTCCTTGTGTTCATCAGAGAAACTCAGAAACCATGGCAGCGTAGAAATTACAAAATGGATGCTACCTTGAGAGAGAGGGGTGATGGTGTTCGGAACCTGCAGTGGGAACTGTGTGAGATAGAGACAGAAGGCAAAATGTCCACCATGAGTGTTCACAGTGGACAGAATTTGTTAGTTCCTTGAACTATTCTTTCAGATCTTTCTGTTTGTTTACCGAGGCATGTCCTTGTTCTGTTGCCTTGGCTGTCTAGAACTCACTGTGTAGACCAGGCTGGCTTCAAACTTTCAACCATCCTCCTGCCTCTGTCTCCTGGGTACAGGGGTTATAGTCATGTTCAACACCATCCTTTAATTTAGTCTTGTTTTTGTTTTTTCCCAAAGGGGGAGGGGGCGGGTCACTCACAGTCCTATGCAGAGGGAATTAACGGAGAACCCTGAGAGGTTCCCGTGTGCTAGACGTCCGCATACATTTCATCAAACCTCAGCTACCGAAGAAGAAACAAAGGAAGAGAAGTGATTCATTCGGCTTCTCAGTAGAACCATAATTTGGAAGTGAGTCTCTGCCTCCAGGGCCAACATTCTTTTGTGGTTTTAGGTTTCTGCAAGCACCTTTCTTGGGGAAATGCCTGATTTCTCTGTCGTCATGCAAGTCCTAATGGGCCTGTGCTTTGGGAAGGGGGGTGGGAGCTGATCTAGAACACAAGTTCTGTTGCCTTGAACACAGTGCCACACCTGAGACTTGAAACAAATGAGCAAGGATGTAGAGAAATGGCTGCCCTCCCTGCCAGTCTATGGGCAGACCTGGGTCTCAGTGTCCTTGACCTTTTTTGTTTACCTTCCTCCAGGAACTAAAGCTTCCCACCTTCCGCGCCCACTCCCCACTCCTGAAGAGCCGTCGGTTCTTTGTAGACATTCTGACCCTGCTGAGCAGACACTGCCATCTGTGCCCCTCAGCCCGGCACCTGGCCATCTACCTACTGGACCACTTCATGGACCAGTACAACATCACCACCTCCAAGCAGCTGTATACTGTGGCCGTCTCCTGCCTCCTGCTGGCCAGTAAGTAGAAACTTTTTCTTCTGCAGCCGGCTGAGTTGTTGCCAAACCACTACCTACTTCCATGGCCTTTGTCGTTCTCCTTTGCTGGGTGGGAACTGTTTCAGTAACTGCCAATAGTTTTTTGCACCTATAGTATACCAGAGAAACTAAGGATATTCACAGTTTGATCTTAAAGAGTCTACATGGTGACTTTAGAAGACAGTCTTGGTTCTCAGTGTTATCAAAGCTCAGAGAAGCTTAGGAACTTATTTTGGGTTGCCCAACTAGTGTATGACAGACAGTATTTGAAACTGTAGCTGCTTGATGCCAGGCCTGTGTCCTTGATCTCATGTTTCCTGCCTCTTTCCATGAGGGCTCTATATGGCCCTCACCTCCACTGTTTTTAGAGGTGTCTAGAGATGAAACTGCTTGATTTGGACCTAAGCTGGATCCATGATGTTGTCACCAGGCCTGAGCACATTCCTTGTGTAGGATCTACACTTTCCAAGGAGGCTTCACTGAAAACAGCCAACCTCTGGCCATCTGTTCTTGGTGAAGATTCCTCTATACTGTACTGTAGCTTGGATGAGCTCCTGACCACACAGGTCTACTTGTCACCTTGCCACTTAAAACCACTCCATTCAGTATAATGGTCAGACCTCAGGTTCCTTTCCCTCTGGATTCATGTTTCTTTCCTCATCACTCTCTGGATGGCAGCCACACTGGTGAAGCTCTGTCCCATCACAGACCTCTGCCTTCATTGCTTCTTGCTGCATTTGTGAACTCGGCACACGGGATCACATACTTAGAATTAACACCCACTAGTGATGGAGAGATAGCCCAGTGGGTAAAGTGCTTGCTGTGGGTTTGAGTCTCTGGTATCTACATAAATGCCAGGTGAATGTGGCAACCCACCTGTCATCCCGTCACTGGGGAGGTTGGGACGGAATCTGCAAGGCAAGCTGACTAGTTAGACTAAGCTGTGGATTCAAGTGAGAGATCCTGCTTCAGTAGATAAGGTGGAAAACAATCTAGAAAATATCTCATGTCAACCTCTAGCCTTCATAACACATGTACACACATGTGTCTATACACATGCAATCCTGTACTCAGAGAATTCCAGAGAGGGAAAAGAGCTTGGAACATGATTTTCCCTCATAAGAGCATTTGTAGAAACAGCAAAATGAATGAAGCTTAGGAACCTCTCGGAGGAACCAGGGTTCCACTTTCCTGTGCTGCCCATAGTGCAGGGAAGTAGAATGTTCCCTTAAACCCTGAGCTCAAACTAGCCAGCTGCCACTGAGGACATTTCCTTGGTACCCAATATTACTATTTTTACCCTTAACTTATAATCCGGTTTTATGTTCACCTCCATGCTGTGTTACTACTCTGTGCTATTAAATATTTCCTAGCTATACGATAGGAGGATAGCACCCACAAATTGCTGGGATTTGGTCTGTTCTTGGCAAATTGCTCTAAGCCCCATGGCTTAAACTCTCTCTCTCTCTCTCTCTCTCTCTCTCTCTCTCTCTCTCTCTCTCTCTCTCTCTAAGCCCCCATGGCTTAAACACATACACACTCATGAACGACACACACAGGCATACTCATGCACACAGCAGTTTTAGAATTTTGTTTGATTGTTTGGTTGTTTGGTTGACTAGATGGCTGATTGATTTTTGAGACAGGATCTTGCTGTATAATCCCAGTGAGACTGGAAGTCCCTTTATAGATCAGGTTGCCCCAAACTTTGTGATCCTCCACAGTGTTGGGATTACAGCCATATGTCACCGTGCCTGGTGGGAGAGTGGCTTTCAAGTTTCCCACACGCTGCCTTATTTTCACCTAGGACCTCTACCCTATTGTAAGTTGTCTTTAATGTGGACCAGCTAGAATTTGCAAGTTATCAGTGGGAGCCAATTTTGTTCAGAGCCCAGCCTTTTGTAACATCTTATCATCTCAGGAAGAGATGATGAGGCCTGGGAGATGTTTCCATCAGAGAAGGGCAGCACAGGCATTGTGTTTCAGGCACACCATGGCCTTTGGCCTGTTGCTTCTGTGATCTGTGGACTGCAACGAGGCCTACTGGGGGCAGGAGACTTATATTTCCTTGGGGCTATGGAGCTCTCCCCCAGCATCTGTCTGGGGAGCCAGGATGTAAGGCTCACACTGGAGACACCATTGTGCTTCTGTCGCCATGGTGGAGGAAGAGAGCCTTCCAGATGGAGAGGCAGACCCCCGCCCCCACCACACACACACATTTTGATGGGCCCCAGCCAGCCTGGGAAGGCAGAAATGGAGTTTTCAGAACACCTGCCATATGTTCCAGGGCTCAAGGAAAGAAAAGTTCCTGTGATGGCCTGAAATCCTATTCACCCCTCCTCCCTTTTCCTGGGCTCACTGTCAGCCACAGGGTAGGTGGGGTGGGTCACCTTGCCTAGGGAAGCTTGGAGTTCTGCTGATTCGGTGCCAAATTTCTCTGAGATAAGAAAACCTGGCACCACTGTCCCCACCTGTGAATTCAAAGGGTTTTGCTTTAAAAAAAAAAAAAGATTTTGTGTGTGTGTGTGTGTGTGTGTGTGTGTGTGTGTGTGTGTGTGTGTGTGTTTATGTGTACATGAATGCAGGTGTCCATGAAGGCCAGAGGATTGTATCTCCTTGGAACTGGAGTTATTGTGAGTCACCTAATGTGGATGCTAGGAGCCAAAGTTCTTCGTTGGGGGGACCCAATGAAGAACTGAACTGGAGTCATTTGCAAGAGCAAACACTCTCTTATCCACCACTGAGCCATCTTTCCAGCCCCAGATTTTCAGGGTTTTATGTGTAGGTGTGTGTGTGTGTGTGTGTGTGTGTGTGTGTGTGTGTGTGTTCTTGCACGCACACACACACATTTGTGCACTTGCATATGGAGACCCAAGCTCTACTTCAGGTGTCTTCTTCAGTTGATCTCTAGTTTATTTTTTGAGATAGGGTCTCTCACCTATCCAAGAGCTTGGCAATTTGACTAGGTTATCTGGCCAGCAAGCCCCCGGGATCCTCCTGTCCCCACCTCCACAGCACTGGTATTACAAGTACACGAAGCCACATGCAGCATTGTACAGGGATTCAGGGGATCCAACCTTAGTGCTCTTTACTGGCTGAGTTCTCTCCACAACTCCAAATTCTGAGGTTTATAAAGCTGTTTCCAGATAAGGGCTTTTGCATAGATGGAACTTCTTCCTGCCTAGGGTCCCAAGACTCTTATAAGACAAGCAGAACTGTAGGTAATCAGATAGCCAATATATGGCAAAGCGGCCTCCGAGTCTCTGTGACTAAGTTAATTGTGTCTCCCACCCACACATAGGATAGACTCATAATATAAATATACAGGGCTAAGGTAGAGTTTGATGATGGAGAACTTGCCTAGCATATGCAAAGCCCTGAGCTCCACCCCCAGCAAAATAATAATAATAATAATAATAATAATAATAATAATAATAATAATAACAAAAAACAGTAAACATCATGGTAACACACACCTTTAATCCCAGCTCTGGGAAAGCAGAGGCAGAGGCAAGCAGATCTCTGTGAGTTCAAGGCCAGCTTGCTCTACATAGTGAGTTCTAAGCCAGCTTGGGCTGCATAGTAAGACCGTATCTCAACAACAAAAACAAAATAGTAAACATACTATGGCGGAGAGTCATCCTCCTTTTTATCTTTCGTCTTACCTATCCTTTATCCCCCAACTGTCTTTTTGGTGTTCTTTTTATTTAATTAAAAGGATTATTTGACAACATAGAAACTTCCCAACTTCAGGTGAGTTGCTTCAGTACATCCTAATCATGACAGGAGGCTTCTGTTTCAGTCCTGTCCTGGTTTCTTTCCATAGGCCTACCTCAGAGTCCACCCAACCAGCATGTGTGCTCATGATGTCATATGCCTGAGATTTTAGGTTCAGAGAGGCTGTGTTGTGTAATTTACCCCAAAGTCACACAGCTGGACTTTTTTGTTTTATACTTAAGATAAAATTCATAGTATAATGTAAATTCTACCAGTTTAAACATTTTAAAGAGTACAGCTCAATGGCATTTAGTATATCCATGCCAGCTAGTGTGCAGCTGTCACTCCGCTCTGTCTAGCTCTGGAACATTTTTTATCACTTTAAAAGTAATCCCAGCCAGGCTATGGTGGTGCACACCTTTAATCCCAGCACTTGGGAGGCAGAGGCAGGGGGATTTTTGTGAGTTGGAGACCAGGCTATTTTACAGAATGAGTTCCAGGACAGCTGAAGATACAAAGAAACCCTATCTTGAAAGAGAAAGAAAGAAAGAAAGAAAGAAAGGAAGGAAGGAAGGAAGGAAGGAAGGAAGGAAGAAAAAGAGAAAAATCTTTGTGAGCATGGTAACTCAAACTTGAAATCCCAAGTATTTCAGAGGGTTAGGCAGATTCAAGGTTGACCTGGACCTACAAGTGAGTTCACGACTAGCCTGGGTAAGTTAGTGAAACCCTGTCTTAAAGAAAAAAAGAAAGAAAGAAAAAGGAAAGAGGGGTGAAAATGTAGCTCAATGACAAAGCCCTTGTATTGACAGACAGGAAACTCCCATTCTTCTCCTCCCCAGCCTTGGCAACCACTCACCTGCCTTCTAGCTGTATGGCTTGTGTGTTCTGGCTTCTCATGTAGGAAGGATCATATGTTTCCCTGTGTCCATGCTGTAGCTTGCTGTATCAGATCTTCTACTCACTCACACCATTGTGAATGACATGGTCTGTTTATGACACAGTGACGTGGTCCGTTTATCCTTTGCTCACAGATCGATTTTGTCTTCTGTGGTGAACATTCAGGCACGATTGAACCCCTTTTCCAGATCACGTGTTAAGTCTGTGTTGAATCCTCAAGAGACCCTGAAGTATCCTGGAGCTGACTTGAAAAACTATACTGAACTGAGTGGTAGTGGCTCACACCTTTAATCCAAGCAGTCAGGAGGCAGAGGCAGGAGGATTTCTGAGTTCAAGGCCAGCCTGGTCTAAAGAGCTAGTTCTAGGACAGCTAGGGCTACATAGTGAAACCCTGTCTCAAAAAACCAAAAAAGAAACAAACTGTTGAATCTTTAGCCCTAGACAGGAACCAGAGGAGGTAACTTAGGAGAGAAAACCCCAGAGGCCAGAATGGCCTTTGTGTCAAGATCCCATGGCTTTAGATGTAAGGCCTAATGGTGGGGAAAAAATAAAAGATATTTTTATCATTTTAAAAAAATAATTTTTAAAAGTCTGCAGGGCTGGTGATATGGCTCAGTGAGCGAATGTGCCTGTGCGCAGCAACCTGAGTTTGTGAACCTCAGATGTTAGCATAGACAAATCACCCCACAAAATTGTCCTCTAACCTTTTCCTGTATACCATGGCTTGCATACTTACATCACGAATCCACATGTGTACCCATATACATAGTATTTTAATTATATATACAAAATGTTACTTTCCCCCTGTATTCACAGTCCATATGCACAAATTGGTTTTTATTCTTCCTGACCTAGGTGAGCTTGGTATGTCTTCATAAATGGAGGGAAGAGAACAACTATTCTTACCCCTAGCTGGAAGACAAGCCATAGTTTATCATATCCTCATCAACCCCCAATAAACGCCATGCCAGGGCCCCTCTCACTATCCTTCTCCATTCTTTTCCCTCTTTCATCTCAATCCCATGGTTTTGTCTACACAGACTTCTGTTGCCTTTGGTGGTCACTTCCAGATCCCTTCCTGGGAAAACAGTGTTCACTGCTGAGTGGTTTCCTGTGGGCTGGAAGCCCATCCAGCCCCGGGCTGACCACCTCTGGTCTGGAAAGCCATGGAAGGTGGGGGTAGTGAGATGAAGGTCTTCTGCCTCTTTGGGTCAAGTTCTGACTCTGCGTGCACACACACACACACACACACACACACACACACACACACACACACACACACACATTCTATACTATGTCTGTGGAGGTCAGAGGACAGTTCATAGAAGCATCAGTTTTCTCCTTCCATTCTAAGTCCTGGGGATCAAACTCAGGTCATTGTACTTGGCAGCAAGTGCCTTTACCCTCCGAGCCATTTCATCAGCCCCTGACCTTAGTTTTTAACAGGTGAGCTGAGTTCTCCCATGGCCTCCATGTCAGTCTGTTAGCCCCTAGCCCTCCCCAGGAGAAGAGTAGGAGGTAGTCATGTGATCTCTCCATCTGTCCAAAAAGGATCCCTGTCTGGATGGAGTCAAGGTCCCTTAGCATAGAGTGAGCCTGTCACTTGTAGCATACCTGCACAGGGGCTCATCTCCTCACTACAGTCTTTAAAATTAGAAGCGCTTTATCAATTAGAAATGAAATCCAAAGAATAAAATAAAGTCATTTTCCACCCCACTGGACAGAGGAAACCTCTGGAAGGCTTCTGTGTCCTCCTACAATTAATCCATTATATTTTTGTAGAGATGTTCTGTGTCTGTATTGGCATACAGTCAGCTGACCCTCGTTAGTCATTGATTCTGCATTTAGGGCTTATACATTTGTCTAACCACATCCCTCACCCCTCCACCCCCAGTGCTGGGGAATTGCACACAAGGCCTTGTGTATGCCAGGCAAATACACTCTATTGCTGAGTTACACTCCCATCATATGTATGTATGTATGTATGTATGTATGTATGTATATCTCAAAATGAATGCTGATGCTTTCATGCACGCACATGGGCACAGCCGATGAGATTGTTAATTGCCCTTTATGTGTATTCCCAGCTGAGATGGAAAGGGGTCGCGCTCAGCCTTTGTTTCATCTCTCCTGTGGTAAACAAGTATTCTTCTGGTTCCAGTTAGAGCTGTGTTTCCTCACACTTGTGAGTGGTATTGGTGGCCCTGCTACTTCAGATGTCCCCACACCTAGTCTCGAAAGGCCACCGTCCTGTTTCCTATGCTCAGGAAAGCTGTGTTGTGCCTCTCAGTGAAGGTACATGTGTTACCTAGTCAGGCATTGGTTGTGCTTTTTGCCCTGTGTTCAGTGTTAATCACTCATCAGTGCAGTGTGTTAAATGGAAATAAACAATTCAAAGTTATATATGCTATGTATTGACCGACTGATAAAGTGTGGTTGTCAGAGGTTCATGGGGAACTCACCACATTTCTTCCCCCTAAAGGTGTGGTTCAGTGTTCAAGGTGACTTTATAGAATGTGACCACCACAAAGAACAAAACTCACCAGGATAAATACACCTAACAGGCGCCTGAGAGATGGCTCAGTGGATGAAAGCACTTTATAAAAACCCTCATGACCTGGGTTTAGTTTCCAGAACCTCAGAAGGGTAGAAGGGGAGAACTAATTTCACAAAGTTGTCTTCTGACCCCCACGTGTGCCCAAAACACAATAAATAAACAGACAAACAAATAAATGTGCCTAAATGGGTTTTTACACAGAGTGTTTCCTTCAGTCTGTCGGGGATGATCTTTCCTCTTTGTTGTCTATAATTCCCCATTTTATCAGCAGTATGTATTTAATGATATCTGCATTGATGGAACTTCAGGTTGCCATCCACTTTTCCCAACCCTGCTGTTTACAGCCAGATAGCCACTGTCTTGTTCCCTGTATCATTGCATACTTACTTGAGTCTGTAAGAGGAAGTCCTGTCCCACAAGTAGAATGTTTTGGCCACAGGGCAAGTGAGGGGCTGAAGACATAGCTTCATGGTACAGTATTTGCCTACTGTGTGTGAGTCCCAGGTTCAATCTGCAGCACTACCAACACACATACACACACACACACACACACACACACACACACACACACACACACTGTATGTGCATGTCCAGGATATTGACAGGGGGTGGTAGAGTGGTGGCTCAGCTGTTAAGAGCACTGCTGCTTTTGCAGAGGACCTGGGTTCTGCTCCCAGAACTGACATGACAGGTCACAATTTCTATAACTCTACTTCCAGGGGATCTGATGCCTTATTCTGGCATGTCACATACATGGTATACTTACATGCATTAGGCAAACATTCATACCCATAAAATAAAGATCCTTAAAAAAATATGTTGGCAGTGGTGGTGTACACTGTTAATCCCAGCCCTCAAGAGGCTGAGGCAGGCAGGTCTCTGAGTTCTGGGACAGTTTGGTTTACAAAGTTCCAGGACAGCCAAAGCTACACAGAGAAACTCTGTCTTGAAAAACCAGTATGTGTAAGAGTTTGAACTGAACTAAAAACTAGGTGTAGGTGATTTGTTTGTTTGTTTGTTTGTTTGTTGTTTTGAGGATATTTCCCCCTGTTGAACAGGCTAGCTTAGAACTTGTTATATAGCCCAGGCTGGCTTCAAACTCTCTGTCCCTGCTTCATCCTCCCAAGTGCTGGGGTTGTCAGCAGGTACCACTCCCATCAATAAATTCCCCACAGAAGCAAAACAGAGTGGTGTGTCTGCCTGTCCCTGGCTCTCCCCAGGGTGCTCTGGTGGCTGGCCCTGTGTGGGTGCATTTCCATTTTGTACATGTTTCTTGCCCTGCCTGTGATGTTCAGAAAATGAATAGAAAGATACTAGTTGCTTTTAGGGCACCTTAAAGCAGAAATCAATAGTCTTGTCTCTTCAGGCAGAATCCAGTGAAGGCTGATGCCTGCCAGGCTCCTGTATAAGGGTCTCAGGAGATTATATTAACCTGGCTTTCTCCAAGGAAATCCCCTTCACATAACCCCAGCATCCCTCTCACCCATGCCCCCCACCCGTGCTTTGATCAGTCAGTAACTGTTGCCTCTGCCCGGCTGCTGCTCTGGCAACAGAGTGGGAGGGGGCCACCCTTTGGAGATCTTGCTGAAGATTTCAGAAACTTGAAAGCAGTCTTAATCCCTTGTGGTAGGCAGGGAAAAAACTAAGCCTGGAAAGGCTGAGCACAACAGCCTGCCGCCCTGTGCACCCCCAGAGCTAAGAGAATGCTTGAGATGCCTCCAAGGCTCTCTTATTGCAGGTATCAGAAGCAATGGGGTGATTTTTCCAGGTGATCTTTTTCAAGGGTTCTGACAAGATGTGAGTTCTTGCCAGAGTCAAACCCAAGTCTGAAAGGAAGCAGACCCTGAAAATACAGAGAGCCAGTTACTGTTTCCTCATAGCTCAAGGAAAGGGGAGGAGGAGGAACACTCCATGTCCTTGGTCCTGCAGGGGGGCAGGGGTCATTTGTGAGAGATTCTGCACGTTAGGGATTGTGGGAGGGGGGCGTTGCTTCTTTTTTCTCCCCCGTCACCAGTGCCACCCGAGGGCTGCCACAGCATCCATGGCTCCTCTTCTCAGCAGTGGCACTTGTGTGGTGGCCATGCAGCCTGGAAGGGGTGACCTCTTTGCCCAGAGCTGTGCAGAGCAGATCCCAGCACCAGCTCAGACATGATAGCCCAGTAAGCAGAGGGCATGGTGAGTTTTCCATTTCCTGTTCCCATCTCTGCCTCCTGGCAGGCCTGGAGCTATGTCAGGGGAGGGATTTTGTTTGAGAGCTGCCTGTCAGACAGCTGACTGGGCCTGAAGCTCTTAAATTGTGCAAAATGCCTTGGCAGGTTAGAGCCCAGACTTGTTTGTCCGGGAACTGGGGTTCTGAATATCTGTAGCCCCCACTCCCCCAGGCGTTTTAGATTTCAACTAATTGAATATGCAGTGTTCAGTAGCTCCCACCCCACAGAGTGTAGGGAGACACCCTAGCCCCGCCCAATAGTCCTGGGACAGGTACCAGGTGGACCCGGGACTCGCCCATAAGGGCGTGGTGAAGGAAAGCCGGGGTGATGTAAGGGAGCTTCTTAAGGGGCTGCATGTGGGGACCCGGGCCCCTTTTGTTCTGGCTGCGCTTGCTGGGTTCTATAACCTAGCTCTGGCCTGTGTTTTGCCTTGGTGTCTTCTTGAATAAAGAGACTTTAATCCTAACAACAGAGGTATTTGGAAACCCCTCCATTCTACTGGGGACTATGTTAACAACATCCCTGGATGAAGACTGCTCACCCTGCACCCATGTCCCTGCTTGACAAGGAGTGGACCATAAAACAAACTGAGTTTGTTGCTCATCCTCTGATCTTGGGACATGTGTTAAGAGCAAGAGAACAATGTGCCCTTGCTGCTCAGGCAATGTATCATCATGAGCAGGGAGAGTAATAGAACACTGGAGTCAGGCACCCCCTCTGTGTGCCATGCTACCCGATGGCTGGTCGGAGCCAGACTCAGCTATAAAGCCCCTTGGTGGTGGATATTTACACCTACATGGTGCCTCACAGCCATCTGTAACACTAGTTCCAGGGGATCTGACACCATCTTCTGACCTCCTCGGTCACTGTGGTAACACATACACACGTGCGGGCAAAACACTCATGAAATAAAATAAATAAATAAGTCTTTAAAAAATATTTTAAAGAAAGTTTCAGGTACCCTAGAACTAGAGTTACACATAGCTGTAAGCTGCCATTTCAGTGCTTGGAATTGAACTCAGGTCTTCTGTGAGGGCAGCCAGTGCTCTTAACTGCTGAGGCCCCAAATATTGGCATCTTGACCACAATGGGCACCTTTTTAATGCCAAGACTACCTTATGCCCATTCTCCTGTTGTTTTATTTTGAGGGATTGGAATAGAACCCAGGACCTCTGGATGCTCAACATTCAATGTATTACTAAACCACTCCCTCCCCTGGACTCCATCCTCCTATTTCCTGCTGACATCCTGAAGGACTAGCCCAAAAGGCCTTGTTTATTATACCCTGGGCTCCCCAGGGAAACCACATTGGGAGTTTTCTAGATCAGAGCCCTCGCTTAGCTTTCTGGGATGCTCAGATTCGTGGGGTAGAGGTTTCATTTGCCTCAAGGGCTTGGTCACAACCACTTCCCTTTCACCAGTCCCTATCACCACCTAGCTAATACAGTTGGTTGTTTTAGTCAGTATTAAGAAGCACTTCATACTCTAGGGAAACGTGCTGGCCTGGTGGTGAGATGAGCACTCACTGCTGTATTTGTTCTGTCAGCATAGTTTTCAGATTGGCTTTGGGAAGCATGCGTTGCTTTTCCCCTTTCGAGTCTTAATTTTAATTACAAGCATTTTGATGTCTAGACAGGAAAAGTCTCCTCTTTGTCACCAGCATGGTGGGGTTTCTGGGACTCTTCTAGGAAAATATGACGTCTCCTGACTTGTGGGCACTTGTAAAAGCAGGTTTCTGCCAGGATATTCCTGGCCTCAGCAGCCTCACATTCTGGAGCCTTCCGGCAGTTTTATTCTGTCACTTCTAGAGCCTAGCTTCCCTTTAGTAGTGTCTTGCCTTCTGAGGAGTTAGAGATGTTTTTCCTCTGTGGGAGAGTAGAAATTTAGAAGACAAAAAAAATCTGTGAGAAACGCAATTGCTAATGTTTATTGAGATTTTATGTGCTGTGTGAATTTTTTCTTTTTACATACATTTTTAGTTATTTCATTTCCAAAACAAACCCTAAGGACCTAAGTGTTATTTCCCTACATAGCAGAGGTGGAAACCAAGGCTCAAAAATAGCTTGTATAAAAAAGACATGCCTAGGAAGACAAGTTAGTGGGAAGGGGGACCAGTTAAATGACTTGGGATGGCTTGGTGAGTCTTGGCCCACAGCAGTAGCCTTTACCTTTGACCAGAAGGCCTCTGTGCTTGGCAGTACCAGGAATACCCAGTTCAGCAGACAAGTTGTGCAAGCTCCCAAGTCCTCTGCTTTCTAAGTCACAGACCCACACTGACTGGAGGATTACATCAGCCCTCAGGACTATCCCAGTGTCTGGAAGTGGCTCCACTCATAATCTCAAGCAGTGGCCATGTTTACCCCTCTTGTTCCCCCTTTCTGCTCCAGCAGATGTGGGAACAAAGGATTCAGGACCTCTGGTGTCTGCACCTTTGGCCCTGAAACTAGAAAGGCTTGTTGTTCATTAGCAGAAGCCCCGTCAGACGCAGTCCAGGGGCAGTGCCCTGCAAGTGGGAATGGACAGTAACTACTCAACAGTGACTGAAAGAACTTCATCACACTAGAACTGTTCTCCCACACAAAGCACTAACCCCACCCTGTGCCAGCGGTGCACGTGACAAATGGCTCCTGTCCCACAATCCTCAATTTCAGTCAGTGGAATTTATTTGGGTCACTTATAAAGTAGGACACAATGAAACCAGGGATTGGCTGAAGCTACCCTGTGAAGTCATCGTTCCTATTTCTGCATCCTGAGGCAGCGACGTCCCCACAGTGAGAAGGGAAGCCTGTGTGTGACCCAGCTGGCTTGATGCCACCACAAACCCTGAGAGGCATTTCCACAATTTCCTCTGGAAGAAAACAGCCACTCACAGCCTCACCTTAGGCTCTTCCCCCAAAATGGGCTCAGGAATTGATTCAGACCATCGGAAATGTGCTCGCTCTCATTCCTCCACCCATCCGTCCGTCCGTAGGTCCATTCATGCATTATTTATCCAGCCTGCTGTATGCACACACTGGAGACAGTCATTGACAGAGTGGCTTTGCTTTTAAGAGAGATAGGAGAAAGAAAGGGAGTTTTCTCTTTGTTCCTCAGGGAGGAGGCAGTCCAGCCAGACTGGGGTTCCAAGTCCACCTTCATACCAGATACGCTCAAGGCTCCAAAGCCCAAGGACAACTGATAATGAAAGTTTGTTCCTCCAGGGCATCCCTAACCTCAGCATCTTTACACAGGCCAGAGATATACCCAGCTACAGCAGAACCATAGGAACAGTGGGCTTGTGTGCTGCCTTGTCTCCCAGTGCTACAGTTATCACAGCTTCCTTTCTTTCTCTGAGATCGCCCAACACTGATGTAAAGAGAGCCTTCTCTCTCTTTGTCTCTGGCTTTCTCTGTCCTTTTTATATAGGTCCATCCAGAAACCTAATTGTCATTATATCTGTGACTGAGGATGGGGCTAGTTCTGGATATAGCAGGATCTAGAAAGGTGCCACTCTGAGTGATTCATTCCCATGCCCCAGAGCAGAAAGCATAGACCCAAGGGTCGACCGTCAGCCCACAGTATATGCCAGTAAGTGACCTGGCTGAGCCTCTGACATCAAATGGTGTCTTCAGTGGTTCTGACCTCTGTGCTTTACCGTGTATCTTACAATCTCTTGTGAGAACGATGCATGCCCTCGGGTGGGTTCTGGGCTATTGTCTGATCTACTTTTCAGCCATATTGTTCCCTCTGTGTCCTAGTTCCTGGAAAGACACCCGGCTGTGCCTCCCTTGGGGAAGAGTAGGAAGGACCCTTCCTGACTGCCTCCATTAACTACAAAAGGTCAAAAAGGTGGGGGATGATTGTGTGTTTTTTTGGGGGTGGGCTGAAATGTTCATTCACTACCAAAAGTATCTGGTAATGAGTCACACTTTTGATTTAAATTCTATTGTTCATAGAAAAAGCTAAATCCTGTTGACCATACAGTCTTCCCTAGAACACCTCTGGAATTCAATTGCTCATTAGCATAAAGGAAATAGATGATGGAAGTATTTGTGGAGCACAAGGTGACTAGACAGGAAGAGGCAGCAGCTGGCTTCACCCACGACTATGGGAAGCCTGTACCCACTGTGGTTGCCTTGGGACCATGTATATGAGGTCTATGCATGTGGTGTAGAAAATTCTAGACTTTGGAAGCATTTATGAAAGAAAACCAAAGCTATCTGTTGAGTATTATCCTTAGGCCACAAGCTATGCTCTGGTGTTTTTTCATGGAGGATGTGTACCCTGGCCTCATGCAGCAAGCAGCCAGACTTCATTCTCCTTGGATACAGGAAAACCAGGTGTGTCGAGGGGGCTGCCTACTACACAGCTGGCTGCACAGCAGTAAGAACCAGGTATCCACTCCCATAGCTCCCAGCTTGGTGGGCAGACTCCATCTCTTGCTCTGACCAGCTGGGAGAAATCCTATGCCTGATGAGACATGGATCTGGGGAAAGAGCCAAACCCAACTCTGTCCTGTCTCACTTCTACCCTCTGGGCATTGTAGTTACCAATGGGCTGAGTGCAAGGCACCATACCTGAGGAAGGAGGCTGGGGTTGTAGTGCCCACTCTCCACACCAGAGCCACTTATGTAGTAGGATGGAGCTGAAGGTGCCTTTTGTTGGGATGATTTCTAGCCCTGTTCAGAAGCTGTAAGGAAATATCTTCTGCCATTAACCTCCACACTAGCAGTTAATCTGTGCCCAACTGACAGAACTCTCAAAGTTGCCAATTTGGTGCAAAAAATGCATATCATATTCTGTAAATAATACAGCAGCAGCTGCTACCACTGATAGGCACTTACCATGTGCCAGGGGTTTCTTTGTCTGTTATGTTCCCTAGGATATCCCCTGAGCCCCCTCCTCTGCCCAGTGAGGCTTCAGCTCAACTGCTCAAATTCGCACATCAATAACTGGAGTGGGGCTAAGAAATGTGAGACTCAAGGAAGAGTACCCTCTATGATCTCTCTGGTCACTGCTTCTCCTGCTGTAAATAAAGCGGGCTGGGATGTTCTGGTGACCACATCTCTCTTCTCTGAGGAGGGTAGAATCTGAGAAGAAAAAATTGATACCTTGAGATTTCTTGAGAGCCTGCTAGGCTTGGACTGCTGCTCCTGGGACCCTGGCCTCGCCCTCCCTGGCAAGGGCTACAACCCGGCAGCGGGCTTTCCAACCTAAGTCTCCTGCAAGAGCAACAAGTGCTTTTTCCATGTGAGGTCCCTGCCTCTGCTACCAGGCATTTCCCACATTTACCTGGAAAGATGTCAGGATCCTCTCGGGCATGAGGCCAAGCCAGGGTGAGAGTGGAGTAGCTTTTTGTCTCTCTGACCCAGCTCCCCTGTCTGTCATCCTCAACAGGAAGGCAACCAGCTGCTACCATTCTGCCAAGTGGCCACAGAGTCCCAACTCCTGATCCAGTTGTGGTTCTTGTTCTCAGCTGAGGGGAGAACTGTTTTTAAGAGAGAAAAGCATCCCTGATGACAAGTGGTTCTGTTCTCAGAAGCACTGCCTTTAGAGGAAAGGCCTACCAGCTGTTGCTGCTTTAAAATCCAATTCTTTTTAGCCAAGAAACTGTGGCCTCCTCTGAGCCTAGGAGCAGGTATCTTGAGTGAGTCTGGCATGCTGCCAACCACAAAAGACTGCTGGGGCTTAACTGGGTGCAGCCTGAGCAGCAGGGTAGGCTAATCACTGAATTTTCTCAGTACCTCATTCTATGTTTGGGTTTTTGTTTAAGAATTTTTTAGGGGGTTGGAGATGGCTCCTTTTGCACAGGACCTGGGTTTGGTCCCAGCACCTACATGGTGACTCACAACCACCCATAACTCCTTTCCCAAGGGATCCAATGCCCTCTTCTGATCTCTGAGGACACCAGGCATACATGTGATGCACATACATACCTGCAGATAAAACATTCATACATGTAAAATAAAACTTAGAATTTTTTCCTTTAGAGACAATGTTGATAGATATCATGACTATTGGAGCTGAGTAATGTATTCACAGGGGTTATTTCAACATGTTCTCCTCTTCCTCTTTCTTTTTCTTTCTTTTTTTTACTTTTGTTCCTATATCATAAATTTTCCAGTGTAAAGAGCTGTATTATTTTTTAAAGGGCAACTAACAATGTTGCTTCTCTTGGAGCTAATTCGGACCTGAATCCTGTCTGGTCTGTGTTGTGGTTCAATAGTCAGTAAGTAGGAGGAGCAGACTAGGCAGTCTTCAGAGAAGCCCCATTCACAGACAGAAAGAATGGCAGTTGCCAGGACTGAAGTGGACAGAAATCAGGAACTAGTGTTTCTTGAGGACAGAGTTTCAAGTTTACAAGGTTCTGGGTTCAAGAGAAGTGTGGTTGGTGATGATGGTTACGGCCGTTGTCAAGTACATAATGTCACTGAACTGTACATTTTTAAATGGTAAGTTTCCTGTTATGTGGTTTTTACTTTGTAACCATAGTCTCTCTCTCTCTCTCTCTCTCTCTCTCTCTCTCTCTCTCTCTCTCTCTCTCTCTCTCTCTCTCTCTCTCTCTGCCTGTTTGTCTGTCTCTCTCTCTCTGTCTCTGTCTCTGTCTGTTCATCTGTCTCTCTGTCTGTCTCTCTCTCTCTCTGCCTGTTCATCTGTCTCTCTCTCTGTCTCTCTCTCTCTCTCTCTGAAAGGAAAGGCTGGGGTGGGGCAGTGACTCAGGAGTAAAGTGCTTTCAGATTTCCACACTGAATGGAGTAAAAGCGAGGCTCTGTGGCATGTGGCTGTGATCCCAGAACCATGGGGGTTGTGGGTAGAGACAGGAAGATCTTTGAGCCTGCGGGCCAGCCACTCAGGCAAATGAGCAAGTTCCAGGTTCAGTGAGAAACCCTGACTCAAAAAAATAAGACGGGGAGTGATAGAAGTAGACACCTGATATGTGTCTATCTGAGCCTCTACACCCATGTGTATACCCAGTCTTTTTTCTGTCCCACCAGCCAGCTCCAAAATAATAACACGGAGCCTTATTATTAGTTATAAAAGCTTGGTCTTAGCTTCGGCTTGTCCCACTAGCTCTTATAACTTAAATTAACCCACTTATATTCATCACATTCTACCATGGGGCTTTAATCTCTCTCCCATTCTGTGTATCCAGTTCGTCTTGTGTCTCCATAGCATCTCTGCCTGTCTTCTTCCCAGAGTCCTCTCTATGTCTCCTGGTATCTCCCACCTGCCTAGATTCCTCCTCCCCTTCCTTTCTCTCCCTGGAAATCCCACCTATAACTCCTGCCTAGCTATTACACCAAACACAGCAGTACATCTTCACACAGTACACAAATGTCCCACAACAGGTGTGCATACATTTGAACACACACACACACATAGAGGAAAGAAGAAAGGAAGAGTGTGTGAGAGAGAGAGATTCCCCTCACCTGGTAAGCACAGGATTAGGTGGGCTGATGCCTGGGAATTGCCAAGAGCTCAAAGCTTGGCCTATGTTGTAAGATCCTTACACCAGCACCACCACCCCCAGGGGAGGAGAGGGAAAGAAAGCCAAGCTAGCCTGAAGCGGGATCAATAATGTCTTACCACTGTGGCCTAGAGTGTTCAGAGTCTAGGCCAATGGAGATGGAAGGATGGCTCCTAAAGAGCACCTGTTGCTCTTGCAGAGGGTTTAGTTCCCAGCACCCACGTGGTGGCTCACAACCATCTACAATTCCAGTTCCAGGGGATCCAATGCTCTCTCCTAACCTGCAAGGGCACCAGGCATGCATGTGACACATGTACATACATGCAGACTAAACATTTACACATACAAAATAAATGTCTGTTAAATGAGTTTAAGCCATCCGGGCAGTGGTGTCACATGCCTTTAATCTCAGCACTCCAGAAGCAGAGGCAGGCAGATCTCTGAGTTCAAGGCCAACCTGGTCTACAAAGCTACACCGAGAAACCCTGTCTCGAAAAAAAAAAAGAAGAAGAAGAAGTCTAAGCCAACACAGTTGTAGTGGCTCACATTTGTAATCCCAACACTTGGGAGACTGAGGCAGAAGAATCGCCATGAGTGTGAGGCCTGAGATACATAGTGAGCTCCAAGCTAGTATAGTTCAAGAGACTCTACCTTAGGAAAAGTAAATGCTTTTAGTGGGGTGGGGGTTTAGGCTGGAATTATAGTCATTAGTTGGCCATTTAGTCCACTAGTGTGACCTGCCATGAATACCCCTGCTCTTTGTACACCAACCTTGGGGTTGCCGCTCAGTGAGCCAGGTGTGAAAATGGGACATACAAGATACTTTGATAGCCAGGTGTTGGTGGCACACACCTTTAATCTCACCACTTGGGAGGCAGAGGCAGGTGGATCTCTGTGAGTTTGAGGCCAGCCTGGTCTACAGAACGAGTTCCAGGACAGGCTCCAAAGCCATACAAAGAAGCCCTGTCTCAAAAGACCCCCCCAAAAAAAAGATACTTTGCTTAGGAGCCACTGTAAACTCTTCTGCAAGTTCATGGCTGTTTTTAATCTCAGGACAATGTCAAGAGGACTCTTAACTATTAAAATTAAGACAAGGAAAATTTTTAAAAGAAAAATGTATATGCAATGACAACATCTGTAAAATAGCCTTTGCAGCTTCAGTGTCATATTTACTAAGAAAGCATCACCCATAGATAACAATCTAGTGAGACAAAGTTGTTGGGAAGCAGGATATTGCATCTAGAGGTATCACTTTGGCTTCACGGGTTACTTGTGAATCTCACGGGGGTGGGGAGGGAATGGGATGACTCTTGAGAACAGAGAGAACCCATGTCCCCACCTTAGCAAAGCAATATGATCTGGCCCTTCTGTTGCTGGGATACATTGACTATATCTGTAAATCCCAGATTGACTCAGCAAGGAGGAGTGGGTACCTCTGTGCTTTCCTGCACACTGTTCAAAATATGTCTAACACAAGGAAACATTCCAGCCAATCAAGAATGGGGAACATTTCAAAGCATAGCTGGACTCTGTGTTCTCAAAACACTAAGAAATAAGACTGGAAAGATTTTAGACTCTTCATGTGAACCTAGTTTGGCTCTGGGATCCAAAACAAAGGCAAAGAGTAAATGTGTTTTCAGAACCCCTGGAGCAAGTCAAATATGGACTGAACGTTAGAATGCTATTACATGCAGGCTTGTAATCTCACCACTTGAGAGACAAAGGTCAGAGGACTAGAGTTCAGGGACAGCCTGAACGGCATAGTAAATTTGGGGCTATCCTGGGCTACACAAGACCTTGTCTCAAACACAAAAGATAAGCTATTGCATTAGTGGTGATATATTACTGCTATTAATATCTTACCATTTGTAGGAAAATGTCCTCAGGAGGAGATGCTGGGGTGCTGAGGGTAGTGACATATCCCATCCATAACCTGCAAAGCCTGCATTTTATATACAACACAGGAGCACAATAAGTATGGACCAACTGTCTGCAGCTGGGGATGTGGGAGAAGGATTGGATGTGTTCCTCAGGTTCTCCTTTCTGTGGATTAGAAAGTTTTGAAAGTCAAAAGTGTATCAAGGAAGTTGGGGAAAGCCTGGCTTTTGTCTGACTCCTACGGAGTGGGCTGGATGATGTGTGCCAGCATCTCTCTGGGAGCAGCTGTCTTCTGTGCATCTTGTTCATAAGGAGGAAGCTGCTAGTGCAATGGTGCTTGGTGGTGGCAGCACTGGGGACAAAGGGCTAGACCACTTAAGACTGTGGGAGGAGGGGAGGAAATGTTTGCTGGGCACGTGTGCTGCTAGTAAACTCAAAGCTGTTCCTGACTGCTAAGTGTGTGTTTGTTGGGAAGCAATGTGTATGCTGAGGTCATTGTGGCCAACAAAAAGGAGCAGGCACTCTGAAGCCACTTCTGAGGATAAAAACCAAAACTCTCATTTTTTTTTTTTCCCCTGGGGATGCTTGGGTTCCTTTGAGAACCCAGCATGGTGAGGCACAGTGCAGCATTGGGTGTGCTGGGCACTGGAGAAGCACTTTCCATTCCACAGATCATTCTCTTTCCATACGGGGTGTATTCCTAGTTATAAACAAAAGAACAGCCTGGAGGGTTTCATGCCACTAGCACCAGAGCAAACTCATTGAGGATGCAGGCCCAGCCCTGCCTGGCTGTAACCTGCAGTGTGGAGGGTCCCCAAGAGGTCTCCCCCGCTTGTATGGGGAATAGAGAGAGCCAGAGAAGTGAGATCCCTTCTCCATAAGCCATGACCCCTCCTTTGGGGGTTAATCCTCCCAGGCCTGGTTCTGAAAGGTTTGAAAAGCAGGGAGGGGCAGAGGAAACTAATCTGATTGAACACATCAGCTGGTGCCTCCAGATAGATGGCTGGCTGCCAGCAATGCTGCTCCAGGGTCTCAGGGCCACCCTCAGCACAGCCTGGGCTAGGCACCCTGCCACTTTATGCTTCCCCCTGCCCTCCCCCCCAAAAAACCCTCATGGGGACGAGGGTGTGACTCAGTAGTAGAGCACTTCCCTTGCATGTAGGAGGACCAGAATTCAATCACTAGCACCAAATTGGGGTGGTGGTGTGAGGGTCATATCTATTAGTCTACGTGGCCAAGATTAGCTGAGTTCTGTGTAAGGTTCACAGAAAGCTAGATAATTGGGGGGGGGGCGTGCTGACTTTTACATGATTATTTAAAATATACAATCTTGCCCATTAGGCTCTTGTAGTTACTGAATAGACTTGTCTTTAAAAGGGGTCAGGGGCTGGAAAGATGGTTCACTGATTAAGACCATGTGATGTTCTTGCAGAGGATTGGTTCCCAGAACCCATAACGACCTTTAACTGCAGCTCCAGGGGATTGATAACCTTTGGATCCTGAGAGCACCTGCAGTCATGTTCATGTACCTGCATTCAGACAGAGACAGACAAAGACAGATAGACAGACAGACACAATCAAAATTACTAAAAAGCAGAGTATGATGATGCACACCTTTAATCCCAGCACTTGGTAGGCAGAGGCAGGATCTCTGTAAGTTCGAGGCCAGCCACAACTACAAAATAAGACCCTGTCTCAAAACAAAACAAATAAAAATTTTCTTAAAAAGAAAATTTAAAAACTTAAAAAGTTAAATAGTATATGTACATTGGAGAAAAAACAGGGAATACAAACTGCCCAGAGAAAGTACAAACAGTATTAATTCCAGTGGCCAGGAAAAAAAAAAAAAAACACCCATTCATTTGTCTACCTACAGGAGGTCTTAGAATCGGTTGGTGGTGATTCATGTTAGCATGTCCTTTCAACTAGGCTTTGAAGGACACAGGATGTGTGAGAGCATTAAAGAGCACTCCACGGCATAGGGTCATTGGTCTATGGGACCACATCCTGCTGATGAGGAGGAAGGCCTAGATATGAAGCTGTAGATACCAAGGTGGCCCAGATTGCAGCTATAGAAGAAGCTCTTCCCCCTTGGACAGTTTGCCCTTGTACTTACCTGCCCCAGCTCTCCGTGGGGGTGCACACTCTGCAAGCATCACCATTGCAGCCACACACTGCACTCTGGGAGGAGATTGCACTTGACCAGAGTGCTATATTCCACTTACCCTCTCTGCTCCTGAATTCAGGACCACCCATCTTTACCCTCTTGAAGGGCTGTTGCTGGCTCCTGGGCTGCCCAGAGTTTCATTTCACTTTGCAGTGGCATCCTTGCATTTAGGATGGGTGTGTCTTCAGAGCAGCCTCAGGTGAGTACTTCCTACCTCTCCAGGGAGATGGAGAAGCTAGTGACTAAGTGGGTCAGAGAGTCAATTGCCATGGCCATGAGCAGGTACAAAAAGGTATTTGTGCCCTTCCTAACACATTTGCTCAGCAACTGCTCTACGCCCTATGCAGCCATTCAGAGATAATGGGTGATAAGGACAAGGCTGACCCTCAAGGGGCTCAGTAGGGGAAGGCTTACCCAAGGCAGTAACCTAGAAGGAAGGTGAAGGACAGCAGCCTTGGCTGAGTGAAGAGGGGATGAAGATGGTATTCCAGGCTACAGAGCTGTGCAGTCAAGGCCAGGAGACACAGTGCTTTCAAAGAATCACAGGTGATGGGGTCTACTGCCAGATGTGGAGTGGTATCCTGAGAAAGGAATGCTAAGTCTGGAGGTTTCCAGCCTGCAGAGTCTCACAAAGTAGGCCTATCATGCTGCCCAGTAGCTTCTGGTCTCAGTGCAAGAGAAGCCCCTCTGTTTCTGGCTATTGAATTAGAACCCAAGGTTAAAGCCTATATGTTTAACCATTTCCCAGAACCCCTTGGTATATGGTCAGACTCCAGATGTCCTCAGGAACACCCCCTAGTGATTCCTTTGGAACTTTCTTCCTTTCCCTCTTTCCTTCCCCAATTTGCCAGTCTTTTTCTGAACTCACCTTCCAAGCAACCGGTGTCCAAGGCCACCCAAACTGAAACCACTATGGTTAGAATATGAGGCCTGTAGAGGACAGTGGGGAGCTGTGGGCAGGCTCATCTACAGCTAGAAGGATGGGGTCAGACTTGAGGCCATTATGACTCTTCCTGATTTGGTGAGGGTTGGACAGAGAATGCAGGAATCTTGCCCCTACAACCTAAAGGCTGCTCGTGACTGCTCTCCAGTGCCTTCAATGTCCTAGGCACCTGTCTGAGCATTAGTGTGTATTTTCTCATGGACTCAGACAAAAGCCTTGCTAAGCTGTCAGTTCCCCTTGCAGTTGGGGCCACAGAGAGATTGAGACACCTCATTATAATCATATAGCAGGAAGTGATGGCATGGAGATTCATGGTTCAAATTTTGTTCCTTTTGTTCCTAGGCAGTCCCTTCTACCTGTTGCCTTCTGTCACTTTTGTCAACACCATCCAGATATATCATAGGGGAGAATTTACTGTCCTGAGTTCAGATTCCTTTAGTAAATTCTGCTTCTGCCTCCCTGCAGGTAAGTTTGAGGACAGGGAAGACCGTGTGCCCAAACTGGAGCAGATAAACAGTACCAGGATCCTGAGCAGCCAAAACTTTTCACTCACCAAGAAAGAGCTTCTGACCACAGAACTTCTGCTCCTGGAGGCTTTCAGCTGGGACCTCTGCCTGCCCACACCTGCCCACTTTCTGGACTACTACCTCTTGGCCTCCATCAGCCAGAAGGACCACCACTGCCACACCTGGCCCACCACCTGCCTCCGAAAGACCAAAGAGTGCCTCAAGGAGTATGCCCACTACTTCCTGGAAGTTACCCTGCAAGGTGAGGGCACAGATGCCTTGGGGTGGGGGAGGATACTGGGGCTGGGATCAAGTGACTCAAGAGGGGTTGTCATCCAGAGAGGGCCTTCCTTCCTCACTAGAACCCCACACCCTTATCACTCCCACTTTGCAAAGAAATGCAAGGATATCCCCCGTGTTAGAGAATAACACATAAACAACATAGCAGCTTCACACAAAAGCCACTAGTACCTAGAGACTAGCAATTCACCTGGGGAGTTTTCTCATGGGAACCTAGAACCTTTCAGGTGATTTAAATCCTACAAACTCTAAATTCCCAAAGAACTGTCATCACACAGATTAAATAGGGTACGGAGCGGGTTGGGGGAGGTGACAATGTTCACATCTGTACTAGCCGTAAATTGGCTGGTTTGGGGACAAGGAAGATAGCTCGGTTGATAATGTGTTTACTATGAAAGATGGGGAGTTCAGAGTTGAAGATACAGAACTTACATAGGGAGCCAGGTATGTCACACACACACACACACACACACACACACACACACACACACACACACACACCTGTAATCCTAGAGCTGGGGAGGCAGAGACAGGAGAATCCCAGTGGCTTGCTGGCCAGCCAGCTTAGGTTCTAGTGTTAAACCCTCTCTCGAACAAGGTAGATAGCTCCCAAGGAACAGCACCTGCGGTTGACATCTGGCATCCACATGCACCCTTGCAAATATGTGCACCTGAGGGCTGGAGAGATGACTCAGAGGTTAAGAGCACTGGCTGCTCTTTCAGAGGTCCTGAGTTCAATTTCCAGCAACCATATGGTGACTCACAACCATCTGTAATGAAATCTGGTGCCCTCTTCTGGCCTGTAGGCATACATGCTAGCACCACATTGTATGCATAATAAATCTTTTAAAAAAATATATGCACCCACATACACGAAAACATACAAGTTTGGAGAAAAAGAGTAATCTTTTATACACACACATACGTGTGTGAGTGTGTCTGTGTATGCATAAGTGTGTGTGTGAACACATACAGAAGCCAAGAAAAGAAAAAAGCAATGGGCCCATCACTCTCTATCTACTCTTTTGAAGTAGGGTCTCCCCTTGAACCCTAGGACTTGCTCTTAGCTAGGCTGGAAACCAGAAACCATAGTGTTCTTCCTGTCTCTGCCCTCATCTGAGTTGAGGTTGCAGGCAGTGGCAGGAGGCCCAGCTTGTTATGTGGGTGTTGGAATCCTACCCCACGAATGTACAGTAAGCACTCTTTAAAGCTGAGCCATTGCTGCAGCCTTCAAATCAGATTCTTAAGTCTAGTTGTCAGGTGAGATGCTGGTCAGAAATACTATTGACACACCTGCTCGGTGACACACCACAAGATGAAACAACCCAGTGCAGGGATATCAGTGATTGTGGGTTATCCAGCATTGGTTGAGCACTTACAGCATTGGTTGTGCCTTCCTGCAGACCTTTGTGTACATTAACTTATTTGAACTTCACAGTGACTCTGTGCTGGCTAGTTTTATGAGAAAATGCCTCCATAAGCTGGGGCTCTAGGCAGATCTGTAGGGAATTTTCTTAATTAGCAATCTATGGGGAAGGACCCAGCTGTGGGTAGTGCCATCCCTGGACTGGTGGTCCTGGGTTCTATAAGAAAGCAGGCTGAGAAGCCATGGGGAGCAAGCCAGTAAGAGGCACTCTTTGATGGCCTCTGCATCAGCTCCTACATCCAGATTTGTTTGAATTCCTGTCTTGGCTTCCTTTAGTGGAATATGAGTTAGGATATAGAAGTTAAATAAACACTTTCATCCCCACATTGATTTGGGGTCAACGTGGTGCTTCATCATAGAAACAGTAAGTCTAAAAAGACAGACCCCTTTCAAAGTTGTTTCAGTTATTCCCATTTTATGTATGAGGAAATGTATAATCAAGAAGTGAAATCACTTCCCCAAGGCCACTGATAGCATTTGAAGCTGGAAGTCTGACTCCATGACTCTAACTATACCACTCTGATTAATACTTTTAAAGGCAACTTCTAATAATTGAAAGTTATGAGCAATTGATAACAGTAATGCACTGGACCCGGAGTATCATCAATGAAAAGTATAGGGATGTCCACTGTGTCCATTCACCGTAGCTTCAGATGTGTTGATAGAACGTAAAATTTCTGGGGCTGGTGAGATTGCTCAGTGGGAGGATGGGGCTATTTGATCCCTGAATCCCTCTTGGTGCAAGGAAAGAACTGACTCCAGCAAGTTGTCTTCTGTCCTCCAGGACCTCCACATGTACGAATGTCAAATATTCCATGTGCCTATATAGTAGCATAAATAAGTGTGATTTAAATTTTTTTTAATATTACTTCCTAAACCTAGACAAAGTTAGGGATATCAAACCCATGCAGCCATTTGTTTGTTTTTCATCCGATTTTCAGTGCCTGATGAAGACCAGACATTGTTGCTATGCACACAGCCTTTAGTCCGGCCCCTGTCTATCAATAATAACCAAAAGAAGAATAAAGATCTTGGTGGTTCTGTTCATAGCCCATCAGCAAGCACCTGTGCAGCTTTCTGGAAGCTGTACACAACATTTTTAAAAGAACAATTGCCCCTCTAGGCTGATGCCAGAAACTACAGACTGAACTCCAAAACCCTTAAGACCCAACAATGGCACCTGATATCTTCCAGTTCCTTCCCCCATTTGTAAAAAGCCAGCATTGCATAGCCCGTGAACTGACTCATCTGTCTACTGTTGGGCAGACCAAGCAGGAGACTCCATGGAGACGCGTTCCAGTGCTTACACCCTCTGCAATTCTCTTGCAGATCATATCTTTTACAAATTCCAGCCTTCTGTGGTCGCTGCAGCCTGTGTTGGGGCCTCCAGGATCTGCCTTCAGCTCTCTCCCTACTGGACCAGAGACTTGCAGAGGGTCTCGAGCTACTCCCTGGAGCATCTCAGCACATGTATCGAAATCCTGCTGGTGTAAGTCTTCTCCCACTTGGCTGTTTCTGAAATACTGACCTTCTGGTTGCCCTTGAAGCCCCACTCCAAAGCAGGGAAGGGGGTTCCTGAGTCTGGGACAGATGGTGGTTCCCCCAGATAAGGTGTTGCATGTAAAAGGAGCTGAGTGCCCCACCACAGAAGTGGTCTTTTGGAAAGTGGGGTATGGTAGTATGTAAATGTAATTCTAACACTTGGGAAGCTGAAGCAGGAGGCTTGAAATCTGGAGTCCAGCTTAGGATAAATAGTGATACTTCCTTCTCAAAAAACTAAGAGGTAGAATGTAGTCTGTTGCCTATTTGTCTTTGTCTTTTTAAGATTGGAGAGTGAGGAAAAAGAGGAGCGGGCCTGGGGACACCTGCTCCTATATGTCTGGACTCATCCTATCATTTTGTTTTGTTATTGAGACAGGATGTCAGGTAGCCAAGGCTAACCTCGATCTCATTATGTAGCTAACGGATATCCTTGAGCTTTTGATCTTCCTGCCCCTTGCTCTTGAGTGCTGGTATTACAGGTGTGTGTGCCACCACACCCAGTTTATTTAGTGCTAGGGACCAAATGGCTGCATGCACCCTAGGCAAATCAACTGAACTCCATCCTGTTATTATTGATCTAATTCCTAGTGTGATTTTGTGAATGGTTGTGAGCTCATTCTCTCATGAGTTCCTTTTTTCAGGCAAAGCTGCAAAGCTGACCACTTAGCCAACCAAGTCCAGAGTGGCTTCAACTGAGAGGTCACAGTCTCCTTTCAAGAGTCATCTTAGATCTAACACTATGAACTAGAGACTGGCAGCCAAAGAGGCTGCCAGGAGGAGGGCAGTCAGGACACAACAGCCCTTACATGGCTATCTCCAGTCAACTCCCTTTTCCACCAGCAGATAGTAATAACCTCTATATGCTGACCTAATTGATCAGGAGTCTGGGTGGCAGAAGCAGAAGTCCTTTAGCCCCTGAAGAGCCACCTCTCAGCTTCCCAATGTGGGCAGCTTTGCTGTACTGTCTGAACCCTGCTGTGAAATGTCAGCTCTGCTCCCTAGGCCATGTCTTGAATTGTATGCTTTTAGAAGTCCCCAAGTCAAGCTTGGTGGTGGTGGTGGTGGTGGTAGTGGTGGTGATAGTGGTGGTACAGGCCTTTAATGCTAGCTAGCACTGGGGAGGCAGAGACAGCCAGATCTCTATGAGTTTGAGGCCAGCCTGGTCTACAGAGTAAGTTCCAAGACAGCCAGGGCTACACAGAGAAACTTGCCCTCAAAAAAACAAATAAATAAATAGAAAGCCCCCAAGTCAGAACACAGCCTGTTTTGACAACTGATGGCTACTCCCATATCAGCCACCAGGCGAGCCCTGTTTATAATTGCCAGCTGCCACTCTGGGAAATTCTTGCTCAAATACATTATAGACTCCATAGGCTCCTTTCTTCCAGATGCCTTTAATTGTTTCTACTTTTCAAAACATTTTGTCTGTTTGAGAGATGGGGAAAATAACAAAATTTACCCTCTGTGTCCCCTATTTTCAAATGTTTATTTGGTGTCTACAAGCTAAGGATTCATCCAGCTGGGGACAGAACTGGTGCAGAAGAGCCTAGAAAGTCATGCCAGTACTCTGCCAAGTGCTGGAATGCAGGAGTGAACAAAAGGAGATGGGACCCAAATTACCCTCTGAGGTTTTAACAGCTGGGATGTGTTGGTACAGGGGCTTTGGGACAAGTCTGGCTGATCTTGCATAGGATCAGAGAGATTGTGTGACAGAAGCAGCTCCAAGGTGAGTCCTGGAGCCAGAATCTAGTTGGCAAGCAAGCGAGGCTGTGTCATAGCTTGCCATCACAGACTGGTACAGCATAGTGCACCATTCTCCAAGACCCACTCACCAAGGAAGGTAAGCAGGTGTCTGGTGACCTTTGCTCTCCAAGGCTCACCTGTGTCTTTTCCTTTCAGAGCATACGATAATGTCCTCAAGGATGCCGTTGCGGTCAAGAGCCAGGCATTGGCCATGGTGCCTGGCACATCACCAGCTCCCACCCAAGTGCTGTTCCAACCACCTACCTACCCTACACTCAGCCAACCGCCGCCAACACTAGCCCAGTTCCAGAGTCCAGCGCAAGACTTGTGCTTAGCTTATCGGGACTCACTGCAGGCCCACCGCTCAGGAACCCTGCTCTCAGGAGACACTGGTCCATCCCTCCACACCCCATATCCAACCCTCCAGCCCTTGGATATGTGTCCTGTGCCTGTTCCTGCATCTCTTAGCATGCAGATGGCCATTGCAGCTGAACCCAGGCACTGTCTTACTGCCACCTATGGAAGCAGCTATTTCAGTGGGAGCCATATATTCCCCACAGGTTGTTTTGACAGCTAGGCCACATTTGGACCATGTGGAGAATCCTGGAAGACCCAGGCTGAAGAGTTGAACAACTAAGAGGAAGAGATCAGCCAGGTGAGGCAAAGAACCTAGTACCCTTAAATAGGGAAGATTTGTGTACTTTAAAACAAACAAACAACCCAGAGCCAAACATCCAGGGACATACCTCACCCAACAACATCTCTCTGGGAAACCTCTTCCATGTATTCGTGGAGGACAAACACATGGCTCTGTGGCCATTCCCTTGTGCTGGAGGATCCAGTGGAGCACATCAGACTTGGTAAAAGGCTTGGACATTGAGGACTGCCTAGAGATCAGTAGCACATCCGGGCTTTTCAAAGACTACTATTCACAGCTATGCCACTGAAAAAAGAAGGGGCAGCCGGGCAGTGGAAGCACAAGTCTTTAATCCCAGCACTCAGGAGGCAGAGGCAGGTGGATCTCTGTGAGTTCAAGGTCAGCCTAGACTACGGAGCCAGTTCCAGAACAGCCAGGGCTACACAGAGAAACTCTGTCTGGAGAAAAAAAGAAAGAATGAATGAAAGAAAGAACAATTGGCACTTCTGTGTCCCTAGAAGATCCATCTTGAGTGGTTTTTTTTTCCTTAGCTCTACACCAAGGGCCCCATTGCCTGTGTTTATGCCTGAGCACTGGCCCCACGAGGCACAGTGTCTATCTTGCCCCTTGTTTTTGAACCCCAAACCCTTTTTGTCCTTCTAGATACATGCTGCTGCTTCCCAGAACAATCTAGCTTTCTATTCTGCAGAAACATCTTGTTTACATACGTCGTCAGGGATTTTGTGATACTTGAAAATTCCGTAGGAGAAAAAAGTTTGAATTGCCACACTGTCTGTCCCACGTTGAGGCTGTATCTTTTATTAACCCAACTTGTAAGCAATTGGTGGAAAACAACAGTGGGGAGAACACCTCCCCAGATCTCAGCTCTGAAAGGTCAGTCCACCCTTGGGATGCTAGGGTTCACCTGTTGAACTTGGATCACTGCCCCCTGGTGGGGAAATGTTGTTGAAAGGATGACAAAGGTTT
The DNA here is from genome assembly GCF_003668045.3 of Cricetulus griseus. Lineage (NCBI taxonomy): Eukaryota > Metazoa > Chordata > Mammalia > Rodentia > Cricetidae > Cricetulus > Cricetulus griseus. The sequence continues at coordinate 58,261,766 of NC_048600.1, forward strand.
AAATTGGTCCTCAATTCCCTCCCTGCTTGTAGTGCGAAGGTTAAACCGACCCCAGCTTTGAGTTTGGCCAATAGTAAAGAGTAACAAGTCTGTGGAATATCTGAGAAGTGGGGGGATGAACATGGTATATGAACCAGCATTGACAGGCCAGGGATTGCTGGAGCAAAAACCAGTGTCTGGGGACCTGCAGTGGGAGGGCTCAGGAAGACTGTCACCATGTGCAATATGTTATGACTCTGACTCATAGCCTATGCTTAGGATATTCTTGTGGTTGAGTTTTGGATTTTTTTGTTTTTGTTTTTGTTTGTTTTGGTCAGGGGACATGTTGTCCACGCATCAGAACTGGGACGGAGGTGAAAAAGACCACAGAAACAAATTTTAGTTTTGTTTTTGAAAAGCTTGTATCTTGTTTTTCTTTTGTTTTTTTGGGGGGGGTACTTTTATTTTGAGACAGTTCTAATGTAGCTAAGGCTACCCTCAAACTTAGTACATAGCTGAGGCTGGCCTTGAACTCCTGATCCTCCTGCTTCAGCCTTCCATGTATGCTCCCGCCTCCCATCTTGGTTCTCCTTGACTCATTTGACAACCCAAGAGACCATGGCAAGGACTGCCAGGAAGGCGGCCACATGCTGCTGAGTCAGATTCGACACCGATAGGACTTTTCTGAGCAGATGAATGTCTCTTGGAAACAGAATAAGGAAAGAGCTGGATGCAGATGAGGTGCTGCCATTTTGTCAGTTAGCATAGGAACCTGCACATTTGTTTGTTAATTTTTTTGTGTTTTGGCTCCCACCCTCCATCCCCTATACCAGCCTCTTTGTATTTATATGCAACTGGTTTGGAGTCCAAGTTATTATATCTGTTTGCTCTGGATTGGGGCTTAGGAGAAGAATCTCCATTGGGGCCTCAGAGGTAGCCTGATTCCCAGGACCAGGTGTCCTGCAATAAACACATCACCTGCTCCTGATCTTGTCCTTCTTTGTCTGGATGTCTCTTTGCAGGTCAGCCTTTCCCCTCCTCTCTCTAGTCTGTGGGAATCTCCTCCAGATGAGAGGTAAAACAGATCAAGGGATTCAGACAAAATGACCCAATAAAGCAACGTAAAGGAGAAAATGTTTATTTCAGTTCATGGTTTGAGAACTCAGTCCACTGTGGCAGGGAAGCCATGGTGAGCAAGAACAGCTGTGACAGCCATGGCAGGAGTATGAGGCTGCTTGCTCACATCTCCACGGATCATGGTCCCAGAGATGGGACAGGAAGTAGAGCCGGACTATCATTGTCAAGGCTGGGTCCCTAGAGATCCAATTCCTCTAGCTTGGTCCCAACACCAAAAGGTTCCACAACCCCAAGACAATGCCATCAGCTGAGGATCAAGTGTTCAAATAAGAGAGTCTGTGAGGGACATTTTACAATACTGGAACCATCAGAAGCAGGACCAGCTGCTCTGGACCTGAGCCCTTCCCTCTAAACAGGAACTTGGCTTCCCTAGGCAGAGGAGTATGTTGTTGGTTGTTTTTACTCTTTATCCTTTTGGGGGGCCTGCCACCCAACTCCCAAATAAATCACACAAAGAGCCTGATAGCCTGATTCTTTCTTATAAATGCCCGGCCTTAGCTTGGCTCGTTTCTTTCCATCTTTTCTTAACAATTATCCCATCTACCTTTTGCCACTGGGCTTTTACCTTTCTCTATTTCTGTATACCTTTCTTTCTTGCTCTGTGGCTTGCTGTGTAGCTGGGTGACTGGCCTCTGGAGTCCTCCTCCTTCTCTCGATCCTAGAGCTCCCTCCTTTTTTTCGTTTTCTCCTATTTATTCTCTCTGCCTGCCAACCCTGTCTACCCTTTCTCGTGCCTTACTATTGGATGTTCAGCTCTTTATTAGACCAATCAGGTGTTTTAGACAGGCAAAGTGACACAGTTTCACAGAGTTTAACAAACTTAACCTAAAAGAATGCAACACATCTTTGCATCATTAAAACAAATGTTCCACAGCATAAAAAAAAATGTAGTAATCTTAAAATAATATTCCACAACAGGAGTATGTGAAGCTTGACTTTCCAACTCTACTCAAGCATCAACCATCACTGTCCACAGGCAAACCAATAATAGATTCACTACAAGGTATTGACTCACACAACCATGAAACCTGGCAAACCCAGAATTTTTAGAGTACATGCCAGCAGACTGAAGATGCAGATACAGGAAGTGAAGTCTAAACTTTGCAAGGTGAGCCTGCTAACCAGGAACTTGGGCAATTTCTTTATTTCAGTCTGGAGGCAAAATGTCTTTTCTGGGAAACTTAAATCTTTGCTCTTAAGGCCTTCACCTAATTGGAAGGGACCCACTCACCTGCTGTTCTTTAAGTCACACATCTAAGAAATGATCACATCTAGAAAGAACAATCTTCACAGCAACACCTAAACTAGTCTTTTTAATCAAATAACAGTACCATAGTTTCACAGGGTGAACCCACATAATTAACTCTGGTTAGAGGCTGTTGGGAGACTCCCAACCCATCTTCTTACCTACTAAAATGGGCCTGGTGACAGTACTTGCCTATTGGGGTCTCATGATCAACAATACAATGAACATCAAGACAGTGTCTCCAAGTTAGAGGTGATTATTATACAGCTCCTCAAACATAAAACAGTTTGTTATATATTATAACGATAAAGGTGTTTTGTTTGCAATAATAGCAGACTATATTGCCCAGGCTGGTCTTGAACACCTGAGTTCAACTGACCTTCCCATCTTGGCCTCCAAAGTAGCAAAGACAGATGCAGGAGGACACTGTCTGGCTAAGACACCTTCCAAGGACTGGAAATGTAGCTAGGTGGCAGGGCCAAGTACTGGGTGGCAGAGTACTTGGCTAGCATGCACAGAGATCTGGTTGTAGCCCCCAGCAACACAGAAGATGGAAAAGGCAAGAGAGAAAGAAGGAAGGAAAAACAAGGTGCCGAAGAGATGGCTAAGTGGGTAGAGTACTTGCCATACAAGGGTGAAAACCTGAGGTCAGGTCTCCATAATGCACATCCTTATGTGCCAGATACAGTAGCATACGTCTGCAACCCCAGCATTTACACAGCAAGATGGGAGTTGGAGAGATGAGGCTCTCCAGATGTTCTGGCCTGGCATATGCTGCAGCAAATAACAAGAGACCTAGTCTCAAGCAAGGACCAATGCTGAAGGTTCCCACATATGCCACATATGCCATGTGTACACATGGGTGCACTCACAGGAACACATACATCACACACAAAAAGTTAAAAAAAAAAAAGTGAAAAAACAAGCCACCCATGGTGGCCTGTGCCTGTAATCCTAGCACTCAGTGGGCTCAGGCAGGAGGCTTGTGACTTTGAGGGCCAGCCTGAGCTACACAGTAAGACCCTAATTCAAAACCACAATGTGTGTGCCAGAACCATGGACTACAGCCTCCACTATGGTGGAGAATGTCACAGTACACTCTTCTTGGCGCCTCTGCTCTATCCTGCAGGAAAACCATTATGAGAGCTGCTGTCATGTGGGGTTAAGGGGTATTCATCCAGCACAGATGCCTTGCTGGGTGACATTTTAAGGCATGAAGATAAAGACCAGACTGTGAGGGGCATGTGGGAACCATGTCTGTTGGTAAGGAACTGTAACACTCAACGCCCTGTACACAAGACTCACTGAGCACTGGGCTCTAGGTTTGGGGGATTCAAATAAAGTAAATTGAGTTTACCAAGAGCAATGGATTCACTTTGGGCACATCTTTTCCTGAGGCTTTACTCCTCATCTGTTACCATGGAGACCGTTGAACTTTTGTCCTGGTATGAACTCTGGGCAATGCTGAGGCACAAAGTCACAGCCCAGCCTTCAACCAGAGGATCACACTGATTTCTTTCAGACATGGGTATTCTGTTTAAGACTTTATTGTCATACCAGATCATGACTACAAAAGATTAAAAGGTGGAGATGGTCAGGCATGGTCACACACACACACACACACACACACCCCTACCTTTAATCCCTGCAGACAGACTCATCATCTCTGGGTATGATGCTGGCCTAGTCTACATAATGGGTGCCAGGGCTACCTAGCAGGATCCTGTCTGTTAATGAAAACAACCACCACAAAGCACAGAGAAGGCCTTCTGGCTGGATGAACACAGCAGCTCAAATCTGAGCAAGCTGCAGAATGGCATGGAGTCTTCTCTAATTGGGATGGGGCACAGAATCAGCATGTTTAGTTGGCTTCCTCATAATACAGATGTGAGAATTCTTCAGAGATGCAAGGAAAGATTAAATGTGCAAGGCCTGCCTCTTGTACTCAGAGGAGAATCCGCATGTGGACCCTGTGAGTTCTCAACTTCTGTTGTACTAGATATGGGAGTACACACCTTTAATCCCAGCCCTCAGGAGGCTGGTGAGTGGAGATCTTAAGAAACAAACCATAAAACCTACCTTGCTTCTATACAATATTTCTTTGTCTGAGCTGAGCTGTGTGAAGGGTGGAGACAGCCAGACTCCTTTTCCAAAGAGAACCACTTCCTTCTAGGCTCATACTACAAATGCCTGGTCCCTGACTACAAAGCTGTTTGATTTCTCTCATCTAGACTGTTCATACTTCATCCCTGTGAGATGGGTTCCTTGCCCATCATACCAGCAAATTGTAGCCAGGGTCACATTGGGTGCCAAGATAACATTTAGTAATTATCAAGAAACACAATTTGTTCCTGTAATTGAGGGTGTCTGCTCCTGGTGCCCAGTGGGTAGAGATTGGGGGTGCTTCTGAACATACTGCATGTAGAGGACAACCCCCAACCCCATGGCAAAGGATGAACCAACTGCAAATGGCCATATTCTGGAGTTGAGAAGCTTCCTTTACGTCTTGGCTTATGTTGCAAATAGAACTCTGCAGTGGCCTTTGGCATTTTCATTACTCCTGTATTTGCTTTAACCCACCTAACACACACTTGCTTATTTGCCTACTTGGTGTAACACTGATACCCTAAGCCAAAGCTTTGGAACTTTTCCACTTGTTGATCCCAAGCCCCTTTCACCCAAGAAATTTTTTTATGACCCAGGTATAAAGGGGTGTGGGTATTCCTTCCCCAAAAGGCAGCACCTGGAATACCTTACCCAGCAGAGATAAAAGCTTCCCCTTAGCCTCAAAGATGGAGCCTCCCTTCCCCAGTCTTCTAGGACCCAGAACCTCTAGCCCCTCCTACTGCAACAGGCAGTAGGAATAGGCTGTGTTCCAAGGGTCCTATGGCCCTCCCTAGTCCCTCCATAGGGGCTGTAAACAGTCAACAAGTCCCTTTGCAAGTGGGCACAGCTGAACTCCCCAAGATTGTAGTTACTTGGCTCAGAGAATAGTCATGCACAACAGTGCCCTTGTGTATATGTGTATATTTGTGTGTTAGGTATGTGTGTGGTATTTGTGTACACACATGGCAGCCATGGGAAGATATGGGTGTTCTGCTCCATCACTTTGTCTTACTTCCTTGAGCTAGGAACCTGGGGGTAACCTGGAGGCCATGAAGTCCCAAAGATGGTCTCTCCTCCCCACAGAGCTGGGGTCATAGGTATAAGCACAGCCATGCTTGGCTTTTACCCAGGTGGTAAATATTTGAACTCAAGTGTTCATGCTTGCAGAACACTTACCCTCTGAACCATCTCTAGACCTGAACTGTGCCTTTAAAAGAGCCCACAAACAACACAGTGGCAGATGGTACAAGGTGTCTGCAGAAGTGTGCCACCAAGTTCCACCTGTGGCCACTCCCAAGGATGGGGAGCATTGCACTCCAGGTTT
>NC_048600.1:58885420-59028295 GCF_003668045.3 Cricetulus griseus
TCAAATCCACAGAAAACCACCTGCCTCTGCCCTTTGAGTGCTGGGATTAAAGGTGTGCACCACCTTGCCCAGCTTGGACTGGAAACTTTTATAGATGTGGTAAGTCAGCATAGAATTTAAATGTACAAATATCGGACAAAGCAGCAGCTAGCTCCAGGTCCAGTGAGAGATCATCGCCCTGAAGGAATCAGACTCTAATCTTTCCAGGGACTTGTGGGAGAAAATGGAATTGTTTTTTTTTTCTGGAAGAGAATTGCATCTACTGATCATTTGTCAAGTATAATTCCTTGTTATAGAGTTGAACAGCCTTCCAGTGAGGCAGACCCTATTGTTTCTTCCCATTTACAGCAGAAGCAACTGATAGCCAGAGACATGTCAAAAAGAAAATAATTAAGTATTATTGACAACCTGTCTTAGTGAGCATTTCTATTGTTGTGATGAAACACCATGATGAACAGCAACTTGGGAATGAACATCACTGTTCATTATAGAAGGGAGTCAGGGCAGGAACGCAAGCAGGGCAGGATCCTGGAGGCAGGAGCTGATACAGAGGCCATGGAGAGTGCTGCTTACTGGCTTGCTGACCATGATTTGCTCAGCCCGATTTTTTACAGAACCTAAGACCACCAACCCTGGGATGGCAACACCCACAATGGGCTGGGTCATCACCCATCAATTAATAATTACAAAATTGCTTTACAGGCTTGCCTACAGCCTGATCTTATGGAAGATTTTCTTAATTGAGAGTCCCTCATCTCAAATGACTTTATCTTGTGTCAAGTTGACATAAAACTATCCAGCACAAAATCCCTGTGATGGTTAACATTTAATGGATTAAAACCACCTAGAGCAGTAGCGGCATACCTCTGGATGTGAAGACATTTTTTATTTAAGTGGTTTAGGATCCCAGAATGAATAAAAGGAAAACAGAGGCTGTCAAGATGGCTCACTTGCTTAAGGCACTTGTCACACAAGCCTGATGACCTGAGTTTGATCCCACGGTGAAAGAACAGAACCAACTCTCTGAAGTTGTCCTCTTACCTCCACAAACATGTTGTGGCATGTGCCTTCACACATACACACACATACACACACACACACACACACACAGAGAGAGAGAGAGAGAGAGAGAGAGAGAGAGAGAGAGAGGTGGGTGGGAGGGAAACAAAGAGATAATTAGAAAAAAACTTTAAAAGAATTAGAAGAAATCTAGATAGATAACAACACTCATCACTCTCTGCTTCCTGATCCTCCTAGATGTGAGCAAGCAGCCTCATGCTACTGATGCCACAGCCAATAGTGGTTCCAGCTACTGAGTCTCCCCACTATGATGGACTACATCATCAAAATTTGAACCTAAATAAATCCTTCACCCTTTAAATTGGCCATGACAATGATAGAGAAAGCTAGAATATCTCCACAGCTCCTAGGTGGGATGTGAACCCAAGTTTGCTTAGTTCCATAGATTGTACTTTTCCTAAAAGTGCAGTCTGCCTGACAATAGCAAGCTATACCTCAAGTACGTATGCAAGGGTGAACAAGGTCTCCCCCTATTTGTAGATAGAGAAAAACTTCCTGCAAGAAAGCAGAAGTACCAAGATAGGAATCTGTTTTACTGGGTCCTTCATGAAGACATCATTTACTTCCAAAATGGAGGGGACACTAGAAATGCAGGAAATTAGTTGTTATAACTGCTACAGCTGCCAGAAGGACACTAAGTTCAGCAAATGGGGTGCTCTGGTGGCCAGTAAGAAGCTACTTCATGGTACAAAGATCCAACAACAAAAGGTCATCAGTGAGACATAAACTGATAGTATCTGCATGGTTCATAGTTACAGGGAAACAATAATTAAATTATACAGAATATATAACTAAACAATAATTAAAGAAGGGTTAAGAAAATCTAGCCACAGCTGAGCAGTTGCACATATAAACTCCCTGTGGTTGTGATAGAATGCAAAGACCCAGCATGGAGGGAAGAAATGGGCATGAAGCCCTGCCCCTAGCTGAGGAGCTATTTACAATTGATGGCTTATGGAGGAGGGAGAGAGTGTGTTCTTTAAGAGTGTGATCCCTGGTAAATAGCCATGTTCCAGTAAATAGCCACAGACTGGACTTGACAGGTTAAGAAAACAGAAAGAGGACCCATGGTGTGTGTAGGAAGGGGGTAGGTAGATATGGGAGAATTGGGAAGGGATAAATATGATCAAAATACATGGCACAAAATTCTCATAATTCTTTTAAATTAAAAAATCAATGTGTAATAAAAACTAATGTATATCTTACTTGCCGACAGGAATGTTATAGAAAAATGTTCCATTAATAACAGAAATAAAATGTAAAGTTAACTTGACTAGTTGAAATTCTGCATGGGAGAAAATGAATCTAGATTTCAGCAGGGCTCCCCATGGGTTTGGGTTCCCTAACATTCTAGTTTCCCACCTGTTTCTAATGGAAAACCTCCTTCCTCCTGCCCATATGTATTGTCACATACATGTCATAGCTGTTTGTGATGTTTCATTCCATGGATATAGTATTTGGTTGACCCAGAATGCCTCAAGCCACGTGAGCCAGTCCTTCTCTGAGACTAAAACATATGGATATTTGTAAGGTGTGGTCCCAGGCACTAAGTCCATCACACAGATGGAAAAAAGCAGAGGCAGCCAGGCTCCATCAACCAAGATTAGCAATGACTTAGGTAAAACAAAATGTCTATCACCTATCCCCTCCAGAAAATCGAGGTGTTTTCGTTGGTCCTGTGACGGTGCCCAGTGACAAATAGGACAGAGTGGACAATCAGCAGAAGGAGATGGAGAAGTATGACAATTTTTAAAACTCAGAGTTCAAGCCATTCCTGCTCTTCAAATAGGGGTCCTTCACTTTTCCTGAAGAGACCTTGAATTGTGTTTCTGAAGCTGGCAACCAGAACAAAAGTCACTAGAGAAAACTCCCAGGAATCTACAAGGAAGACCCCAGCTAAGATTCCAAACAATAGAGATGTGTAGCATGGACTGGCCGTCTCCTGTGACCAGGCAAGACTTCCAGGGGACAGCAACCGAGCCATATAACCTTCTGCCTATGATCTGTCCTGCCTATGGTATGTTCTGGGGTAAAGGTGAAATAGCGATTCTGGGAGTACCCAACCAATGACTGTTCTAGCCTCAGAACCATGCCACAAAAGTGAGAGAACTCCTGGCACTGCTTGGAACACCAGAACCCAGAGGCTGGATGAATCCAGAGACCTAGGATACAACTAAGCACAACTGGAGAAAAAAATATCAATGTAATGATGCTTAATGGTATTCTGCTCTACTCATAGATTAGTGCTTAGCCCCTGTCATCAGAGATGTTTCATCCACCGACTGATGGAAACAGATGCAGAGACCCATAGCCAAACATTGGGCCAAACTCAGGGAATCCTGCTGAAGAGAGGGAGGAAGGCTGTAGGAGCCAGAGTGGTCAAGGCACCACAAAAAAAAAAAAAAAAAAACCACAGAATCAACTAACCTGAGTTCACAGAGACTGAACTGACAACCAGAGAGCCTGCACAGGACTGAAGTAGGCCCTCTGCACATATGGGACAGTTGTGTAGCTTGGTCTTCTTGTGGGATTCTAACAGTGGAACAGGGGCTGTCTGACTCTTTTGCTGGCTTCTAGGGCCCTATTCCTCATAGTGGGTCTCCTTGTCTAGCCAGAATACATGGGGAGGTGCTTAGTCTTACTGCAACTGTACATTCATGTTTTGTTGATATTCAAAAGAGGCCTGCCCTTTTCTGAATAGAAATAGAGGAGGAAAGAATTAGAGAGTGCAGAGAGAAGGTTGGGGAAGGGACTGGGAAGGGAAAGGAGGGAGGAGACACTGCCCTTGGGGTGTAAAATAAATAATTAAAAAAAATCTCCTATCCCTGCATCAAGTAGTAGGATGGGGCACCCCATGAATCCAGATGAAATCTGATACCTGCCAGACCACTGATAATGGCTACAATAATGAAACTTCACCATGGGGGAAGTTCTTTGTCCTCCTTAGATAAGTAAGGAGTCTCCAGAAATGTGGGTAATCTGAGTGCTGTGTATGTGTGATGAGGCGGGAAATGACAGGAAGGATCTTGGATATTGACAGTTGTCTCTCAAAAATGAGAGAGCCTTACAAGTCTCTCAAGAAAACCTTGGCCCACCAGAGACCCTTCCTGGCCTGTAGAAGTCCCTTCTCCCCTGCCTCCCTCCCCTTTATTCCCAGGGAGTTCTGTGCCTTTGGCCTTGGGGCTCCTCTCTACTCCTTTGACCTCCCTGGAAACAGATCCATTTTTTTTCTCCCATAGATCTCTGGAAAGCTTTCAGTCCAGTTCCTTCATGGCCAGGAGTTTCTCACTGAAAGTGGGGCTAGACTGGTGTTCTGGAAGTCCCAGAGACGTTCCATCTCCACCTCCTACAGCACTGACGTTAAAAGCATGCCATGTCACCAGCGTTTTAGGTGGGAGCTGGGGATTTGAACTCAGGCTTTCAAGTTTGTGCAGCAAATGCTCTAACTCACTAATCATTTCCCTAGTCCAAGAAAGAGGTGAACTAGTCCTAGCCTGGTGAACTACCTTTAGTTATAGACTCTTCCAATCCCCTGCATCATCTAACAAAGGCTTCTGGGGAAGAAGTAAAGGGTTACACCATCTCTGGTAGGTCACTTGGAAATGCACTTTTAAAGCCTTCAGAGATATTCCCAATTTTCAACACGAACCAGCATGGGCTGGTTCCATCATCTATCAGTTGTGAGTTTAATCTCTCTGGGCCTCAGTTTCTTCATTCCTAAAACAGGGGTGATGTAGGACTACCTACCTCATGACTGGCTGTGAAGAATAAATACAACATCTGGAATGTCTCAGAATAGTGTGCAGCATATGGTTGCATGTTATATAAATGCTAACTAGGTACTCACAGATATAGAGACATTTCAGTGATGTTTTAATTAGCAGAGTTTTATAAAAATTCTGTTAATAGCTTGTTGGTTAAAAATACGTTTGTATAAGAAGGAAAATGACATAGCCACATTAGAAGAATATTTAATGGTATCAGGAAATGTTCACAATAAATTGTAGATACAGAACCAGGTTTCAAATAGTATGTACAGTTAAATAGAACTTGAAAGTATGATTGACAGGTGTCTCCATGAAGATGATCTAACTGTCCTACACAGGAATGAAAGCATGGCCTCACACAGTCCAGGCTGGCCACAAGCATGACTAAATGTTCTTTCTACCTCAGCCTCCCAAGTTCCCAAGTACCCATGCCAGGAATTGGTGGTTCAGGCATGCTTTGCCATGCCCTAGTCACAGAAGACTTTAAAAACCAATCCTGAGATAGGATGCCCCCACTAAAATGCTGATAGAATCAGTCTGCACTAGGACTTGGTCTTGGAACTCTTGTTTTCTTCTTCTGAGGCCTTTCATCTTTCCCTTGATCCTAGACACACACGCACACACAGACACACACACCCCTAAGGTAAATATGTATCATTTTTAAAATATTTAATATATATATATATATATATATATATATATATATATATATATATGTCAGGGGTAGGTATATGCATGTGAGTGCAGGTGCCTGCTGAGGTCAAAGATGTCAGGTCCCCTACAACCATAGTTACAGGAAGCTGCAAGGCTTTTGATACAGGTTCTGGGATCTGAACTTGGATCCTCTGCAAGAGCAGTGCATGCTCTTAACTGTGAGCCACCTCTCAAGCACCAGTATGAATCCCTTTCATAATTAGAAATGAAAGACACATGACTAAAAGGCATTTTGATCAGCCCTATAGAAGAGACGACTAAGCAAGTTTATCAGGCTGATTTTCCAGCTCTGGGCTCCTTCCCTGGGAGAGTTGAAATGGGGAAACAAAACAGCCCGAGTCTGACAGGGGACAGTCACAGGTTCTCAGTGGGTCCGTGCCCTGGAAAATGCACCTGGGTGGGGAAGGATAGTGCAGGGACAGGATGCTGATCACTCGCAGGGCACAGGACACAGAAGAGGACCCCTTTGCCCTGTGAACACCTTGGCTGGCTGTGATGCTGTGTATACACAGCTCTGATACATATGAGCCTATGGGCTCTCTGTGCTGTTGGAATACTGGAATTTCCTTTTTGCATAGTACTACCTTTTTTTTCTCCTTCCCATCAGTCTTCATAAGATCTGGGAGGAACAAACTCATCCTGAAGAAAGGAAGCAACAGAAAGTCTTTGGCTGCTAACATATGTAACTGCCAATATTCCAGGTGGTTTGGACTCTTCCCTCTGTGCCCATTTTTTAAGGCTTTGGATCTGGTGGCAAATCTTCTTTAGCTGATAGCACATTTCTCCACCCATCCTGTGCCCCATTCATTCAGCAAGTTCTTATTGAGTTCTTATTACCTGCCAAGCCCTGGGCCCAGTACTTTCCATCACTTACTGCTTATCTGGAGCCTTAAACAAATGACTCCGGTGCAGTTATTAGCCAGACTTTTACAGATAATGGATTTGGAAGCTCAGAAAAGGTATTGGCCCAAAGTCATCCAGTAAATTATTAGTCATCACCACTATCAGAGGGTTTACACAGTATCTCCCACAAGCCAGACACTGAACTAAGAGCTTTATAAGCATGTTACACTAACCTGTGTGCATGCTTAGTATTCTTGACTAGATCACACACACATACACAGGAAGGATATTGGCAGGGGGAGAAGAGCAAACATCTACTCATCCTAGATGAGAAATTCATGACAGACCAATGTAACAATTCTTCCAAAGTACAGCTTGTCAAAATAATGAGTTTAGTGGTGTTACTTATAGAAGTGTGAGTGAGGGTTTATTTACAGAGGCATGGGTAACTCAAAGGCACTTGCATCATCGGGAATCCACCCCAGCATGGGTGATGATTCATGAAAGCTACAACCCTGGAGCTCTGTGCAAATCTCTTCTTCTCAGCAGTCCTTAGTAGTTCTATAACCTTGGAGAAGGAGGAGTCATGTGAATCTAGTAGATTTCAGTGACTTCCTGAGACTCATGAGTTAGTTGTTTACTTTTTGAGCCTCCCTCAAGAATGGGATTTGTCAACTCACAGGAAACTGCTACACAACAAAGGATTACTCATCCAAAGCTACTTGGCTTTTGGAATAGGGAAAAGCTATGTTGAAGTATGTCAGATTTCTATACTCGTATTCAAATGATGCTGCTTCCACAGCTTAGTGACTGGACCTCAAAAGTCAGGCTCCATGTCTTATACAGAATATGCAAGATGCTTACATCAGTCAGCCTCTGCCTCCTCCCAATCCTGAGGCTGAAAAATCTTCCAAGCAGATACTCCGAGGAGCTAGCAATTGCTCTGACATAATTTTCTGCCTTTTTCCTTTACCTCTTTTTTTAAGATTCTAATTCTCTTTGTAACTACTAGTCCAGGCATGTACCCATTATCATCCAAAAATCCGTCACAAAAGAGAGTTATGGGAAGATGAAAGTGGAGGCAGGCAAAGGGCACATGCCGGTTGCCACGGTGAAATGCTTGCAGAAGACAGTCAGCAGCCATTAGCATCAGGTTAACAGTGTGTTTAGTCCCATCTATAACTGGAAGTGTGTTTACTGTTTCATATTTCCTTCATGAGCAGGAACTGCAAATCTCATTGACCATACTGAGAGCTACTTAATGCTTCTAATTACACATTGGCTCACACTGTTTCTCAACCAAGGATGAGGCAATCGGAACTCCCCTGTTACCCCAAGCTGTGTGAGCAGTCACCTCATCCCTTGGTCCCCATGGGACTAGCATCGTGCTGCCCAGTGGTTCCTGATGACTCCCATTGGTTTAGAATGTGGCCCAGAGCATCTGCACACGGACACTGAAATGGGGTCAGATCTAGCCCCAGGAACACTCCAGCCTGATGCTTCCCATTTAAACGGCGCATTATGAGCTGTTTCTCCATCCAACACTGCAGTGATGTCAAGCTCCATTGCCCACACACTGCAAATGGGGGTACGGAGATAAAGGAGGAATGCCACCTGGAATGTGAATCAGCCACTTCCAAGGAGAGAATAGTGAGTTGCAAACAGCAAGAAGTTTGCTAAATCTCTCCCCACTTTCATAAACCCCTGTGACTCTCAACTTGTAAAGCAGCAGTTTTCAACCTATGGGTCATGACCCCTCTGGAGGTCGAAAGACCCTTTCACAGGTGTTGCCTACATCCATGGCCATTGGAAAACATAAATATTTATATTATGATTTTTAACAACAGCAAAATTAAAGCTATGAAGTAGCAATGAAAGTAAAAATGTTATGGTTTTGGGGTCACCTCAACATGAGGAACTGTATTAAAAGGTCACAGCATTATGAAGGCTGAGAGCCACTGCCTCAAAGGATGGACTGGACAGCTGGGCTTTGTAAACATAGTTTCGGCTCTCCTACCGCCTCTCATGGCCTCTCTTATAAACCTGCCATTTGCTCCTCTCTGCCAAGCAGACTCCTTCCGTAAGCCAGCATTTTCACTTAATTTTAAAGTGGGTAGCATGAGGATGCAAAGATATGGTCCATCCAGGTTGGAATCTCAGCTCTGGATAGGCTACTTTAAACAAGTGAGTTAAACAGTCTGTGCTGCAATCTTATCATCTGCCCATTGGGAATAGTTGTGTTGGGTAGAATGTGTCCTCCAAGAGTGAAGGCTAAAGTGTGAACACCCCCAGAGCAGTGCTAAGAGGTGTGGCCTAATGGGAGGTGTTCAGGTCATGGGGTCCAACCACATGAGTGGATTAACACTGATTATAGGGTAGTTTGAAGCAGTACATACTGTTTTGTTTGCTTGCTTGCTTGCTTGTTTGTTTTGTTGTTCAAGACAGGATTTCTCTGTGGAGCCCTAGCTGTTCTGGAACTTGTTCTATAGACCAGGCTGGCCTCAAACTCACCTACCTCTGCCTCCCAAGGGCTGGGATTAATGGTGTGCACCATCAACTGGTTGGGCCTGTCATTTTATCATTTCTCTCTCATTCTTTCTCTTTCCCCCTCCCCTTTTCACCTTCCACCATGGGGTGATAAAGTCTGCCTCTGAAAGATATGGAATGGATGCCAGCACTGTGCCCTTGGACTTCCCAGCCTCCAGAACCTTGAGCCAAATACATTTCTGTTTATTATAAATGAAGTGGTCTCAAGTATTGCATTTTAGCAATACAGAATAGACTAAGGCTGCCAAGGCATTGAGTTCCTGGCACACAGCCAGCACCTGATAAACTGTAGCCCAAACCATGCAGTGCCATGATCTAAGCTGCGATCTCTTCTTTTTTAAGTTTATTTTTGACAATTTCATGTTCAGAGTGTGTTGAGGACATTCTCCCCCCACCCTCCATTATTCTCTCTTATTACTCTCCCACTGTTGCTGGTTCTTGTCTTCTCAACAACCCACCCCCTACATGTCTTTGGCTTGCTTGTTTTTGCAAGTCTTCTTGTGAAGGTAGCCATGGCTGCTATGTGGTCATGGTTGTGTCAGCCATGCCGTATCCAGTGGCTCTCCTCTCCATCACCCAGCTCCTACATCCTTTTCACTTCTGCTTCCCTGGTGTTCACTAGACTTTGTGGGGAGGGGTGGCAATATAGATGTCTTCTTGGCAGTTGAGCACTGAGACAGTGATTCCAGGTGAAGCCCCATACCTACTTTTGGTGGCTTCTTAAAGAAAACAGGGGACCTGCCCTCAGCAGGGCTTGCTTATGGGTGAGCTGAGCAATACTGAACTTTACAGTCTCAGGAAGAGATGATGGGCTTCTGCCTGCTTAATTAGAGAGAAGGACTAGCAGCGAGGAGCACTGCAGAATGTTTCCCAAAGCCGAGTGGCTCTGCCCAGCTCTGCCCTCCTCTTCTCTTTTCTGAAAATACCAGCTCAAGAAACACCAGTGATAAATATTCAAAACTCCCAGATGTCAACTAGAAAAGGAGTGACTCACACCTGCAATCTCAGCTTTCTGAAGGTGAGGAGGGCTCTTGAGGACCACGAGTGAAAGCACAGCTTAGGCTGCACAGTAAGATCTTTTCTCTCAACATCCAAAAGCAGCAATAACCACAACAAGAAGAAAGCTAAAACAAACCCCAGAAAAAAAAAAAACACCTAGGAAAAGAAAAAGGAGAAACACCAAAATTGACAACTACCTGGGTTGAGCAACTTAGATCGATTCAAATAGTTGCTGGAAATTCCTATCGTCTCAGAGGGCTTATTGATTTCTCACAGACAGTAACTAACATGCATTGAGTTCCTACTGTATGCCATATACAAACACTTTCCTTATACAAACAGTCACATTCAATTCTCATACCAGACCCCTAAGGTAGATAAAAATGTAAGTAGGATCCCAAGAGGTTAAATAACTTATCCAGATTGCCTGATAAGGCACAGCATGGGGACTTCATCTCTGCAAGCCTCACAGTCAACCAATGCACACTACTTCCTGGAAGGTCCCAAGTCTGCTTTGGGCAGAGTAAGTGCACAGTGATTATCACGTGATGGATGCAAAGCAGATACTTATCTGTAACAGGTCTCAGGTCCCAAATGCAGGTCTGTAGCTTGACCATTGCTTCTTGTTCCTTCCTATGCCTGTTTTCACTAGAGAGCCTGTGGGCAGACCACAGTGATGGGGCCCATCCAAAGCCCACCCCAGCACCATGAAGTCAGCTGAAGAAGCAACAGTACAACTTTAGTTGCTGAGAATCTGCAGAGCAAGGTCCTCTGGCAGACTGCAACTGCCCTCCAAACACGCCTGTGGATGAATAGATGTGTTCCCACCACAGGAAGAAGTCAAGTCCAGGATCAAAACAGAAGCCCAGGATTTCAATCTCCTACTGCTCTATGTCCTTGTATAACCTTTGCTTCTATTATACATACTTAGGGAGACCCCCTGGAATACAGTGTAAGAATAGAGAATAAATAACACATGTTCTTCTGAACACACACACACACACACACACACACACACACACACACACACACACACCACTCACTAGTCCTGTATAAATGCTCCCTGAGGAATACAGTATACCAAAATCTATAGGACACAATAAAGGCAATATTAAAAGAAGAGTTTATACAACATCATATGCCTACATGGAAAAACTTGGGAGATCTAAAATAAATAATTTAGTGACACATTTTAAGGCTTTGGCAGAAAAAGAACACATAAAATCCAAAAGCAGTAGACAGGGGAAAATAATTAAGATCAGAGCAGAAATTAATGAAATAGAAGCAAAAATCATACAGAGATTTAACAAAATGGAGAGTTGGCTCTTTGAAACTTTAAACAAAATTGACAGCCTCTTAGATAAATTAGCAAAACAAAGAAGAGCAAAGACCCAAATTAACAAAATAAGAGTTGGAAAACGAGACATTACAACAGATGCTAATGAAGTTCAGAAAATCGTAAGTACCTAACTTACAATCATATATTCCATTAGACTGGAGTATCTAAAGGAATATGTAAGTTTCTAGATGCTTGTAATTAAAACAGATCTACATTTAGCAATGAGATTGAAAGAGCAATAAAAGGGTTTCCAACTGACAAAAACCCCAAGACTTGCTGGATTTACTACTGCATTCTAGACCTTCAAAGATGAACTATCACCAACTCCGCTCAAGTTGTTCCATGGAATAAGAAAGGAATGCTTCAAAACTTTTTTTATGACCCCAGTATTACCGGGATATTAAAATCAGAAGAGAACACAACAGGAAAACAAATTATAAATTGATCTCCTTGGTGAACATCCACACAAAGCTTAACAAAATTATTTGCAAACAGAATTTTTAAATCACATTTTAAAAATAAGTCATGATTTATTTGGCTTGAGAACAGCAACAAAGGGACGATTCGATGTATATAAATAAAAAATGAGCTCATCTCATAAATAGACTGAAAGACATAAATCAAGTATCCTATCAATAGACCCAGTAAAGGCCTTTGATGAAATCTAACATCTTGTTTATTAAAAAGTCATAAAGAGACTATAGATGAAAAGAGCATACTTCATCATGGTGAATGCTAAATATGACACACCTTTAGCCCACATCATGCAAAATGAGAAAAAAAATTCAGGCGGTCCCCATTAGGATCAAGAAAAAGGCAAGGGTATCCACTCACTCTTATGGTGCTTGAAGTCTTAGCTAAAGAATTATGACAAGAAGGAAAAGGGGTAATAGGAGAAGAGGAAGCCAGGGGATCACGTTTTGTGGATGATATGATTCTATATTTAAGAAACCTAAAAGACTCCAACACAGAAAAAAGCTTAGAGTTGATAAGCAATTTCAGCAAAATGGCAGACTATAAAACTAACACACTCAAATAAGTGCCATCCATAAATATCAATAAAATCTATTCTAGAAAAGAAACCAGGGAATGACCACATTCACATGCATACACACACACACACACACACACACACTACTTTGAAGTAAACCCAACTAGGAAAACGAAAACTTTACAGTGAAAATTTTAAGACGTCAAGGAAAGAAGCTGAAGAAGACACTAGAAGATAGAAAACCCCAATGTTCATGGATTGAAAGAATTAACTTCATGAAAATCATCACTCTGAGGAAAGCAATCTACAGATTTGGTGAAATGTCAATCAAAATGCTAGACATTCTTCACAGATGTGTTCAAAATCCTACCTTAAATTTTATATGAAAGCATAAAAGACAAAGACTAGCCAAAGCAACCTGCACAAAAATAATATTGCTGGAGTATCACCATAGCTGGTTTACATTATTTTACATAGCCTCAGTAATCAAAACAACACAGAGTTGCCACAAAACCAGACACATGGAATAGAATAGAGGACCCAGATCTAAGTCCACACAACTTCAGCTACTGGGTTTAACTAAGAAGCCATAAATATATGCTCAAGAAAGGCCAGCATCTCTGGCAATGGTGCCAGAAAACCTGGGTATCAGCATTCAAAAGAAAGAAAATTAGTCCTTATCTCTCACCTTCTACAAAACTCAACTGCAAGTATATAACAGACCTCAACAAAGGACTCAAAACTCTGGACGGGCATTGGTGGCACACGCCTTTAATCCCAGCACTCTGAAACTGCTAGAAGCACCTTAGCACACAGGCACAGCTAGAGGGACTTTGAGACGATGAAACAAGACCAGCAGTTGATAAATGAGATTTCATGAAATTACAAGTCTTCTGTACTGCAAAGGAAACCACCAATCGAATGAAGAGGCATCCCAGAGAGCTAGAGAAAAAGCCTTGCTTAGCTCTACATCTGACAGAAAAATTGAGTGTCTAAAATATACAAAGAACTCTTTTAAAAGCAAGAAAACAAACAACTCAGTTAAGAAATGGGTTATGCTTGATATGAGGGTTTGTGCCCAGTCTTACTGTATCTTGTTAGATCATGTTTGGTGAATATCCCTGGGAGGCCTGCTTTTTTTTTTTTTTTTGAAACAAAAGAGGAGTTGATCTGATCTGGGGGAGCTGAGAGGTTGGAGAAGGAAGTGGGAAGAGTGGAGGATTAGAGGGAGGGAAAACTGCAGTAGGATGTAATGTTTGACAGAAGAATTAAAGTTTTCTTTAAAAGGCAGAAAGAAAGAAAAGAGAGAGAGTAAAGAAAGCGAGAGGAAGGAAGGGAGAAAGGAAGGGAGACAGAAAGAAGGAAAGGAAGGAAGGAAGAAAGGAAGGAAGAAAGAAAGAAAGAAAAAAGAAAGAAGAGAAAGAAAGGGAGCTACAAAACTAAGCAAATTCTCAAAAAATACAAAAATTGAGGTAACACTTTAAAAGTGTTCAATGCCCTTAGCCATCAGGGAAATGCAGATTAAAACTACTTTAAGATCTGTCTTGCCCTAATTTGAACAGTTATCATCAAAAATAAAAATTACAACAAATGTTAATGCGAGGAAAGGGACCCATTCTGCACTGTTCATGGAGTGAAAACTACTGCAATCATTTTGAAAATCAGTCTGGACGTTTCAAAAAAAGATAGGTAGAAAGAAAGAAAATTAGAAATAAAATTACCAGTGGACCCAGCTCTACCACTTATGGACATATTCCCTTAAGATATCTATGCACAGAGTTCAGTGCTAATCTAGCCACACAACTAGGAAATGGAATCAGTCTAGATGTCAATCAACTGATGGATGGACAGTGGAAATGTAGTGCATATTCACAATAGAATTTTATTAAATTATGATAAAAAGTAAAATTTACAAGTGTGTAGATAAAACTGGAAGGAATATTGAGATAATCCAGGCCCAGGCAGGCAAACACCTCACATCCTCTCTTATAAGTGGGTCCCAGCTCTAACTCTTTAGTCTGTTTAGCCAGGAGTGCCTATGGAAACCAGGGAGCTAGGAAGGAGACATTGGAGGTCAGCTACCTCAAGGGAAGAAAGAGATACCTAAGAGCATACCTAAAAGGAAACTAGAGAGGAAAAATATTGGGGGAGAGGTGTGAGCAGGGGAGAGTGGGCCGATTAGGGAGACAAGGGGCAGGAGAGAGGATTAACTAAATAAAGATTTATATAAAATCTTTATGGAAACCTACTATCTTTTGCCCAAATAAAATACACTAATGGGGATTGAAGAGAATTGCTCTGCATGGCTACAATGCCGCTTCTAGAAGCAGTAAGCAAGTAACAACTCTTAGACCCAAGTGTGCAATATGGCTGGAGGAGTTGGTTAAGGAGGCCCCTGAGTCACTCAAAAGGAGACAGGCTGTTGTCAGTCCCCTTGATTGCACCCCCCCCCCGACCTAGAGGATAAAGCCTATTGATGAATTGGAAATGTCCTCTACTGGCTAGCTTTTTGAGTGCCAGCAGTTGCTATGCAGGCTGCAGGGAGAATCAAAATATCAACGCTCTTACCCGATGTGAACCCTGTGAACCACAAAACTAACCTATCAGAGAAGATGTGCCCACTAGTGCAATAGTGGCACAGATGCCCTCTGATTGGATTTGAGGAGAAAGAAACCCATGCCTGGGGAGGTCATAGGCCCACAGGGGGAACTTACTACTGATTTTTGGTTAAACAGACAGAGCATCAAATTGCCGCATAAGTATCTGTTTATATCTATAGGTAAAAGCTATTTCCTCAGCCTTACTCAGAGCATCCTCTCTCTGCAGTGAGTGCCTTCGAATACAAAGACTCATAGTTGTTCAAGAGGATAAAAATAATGGACAGCAGTGGGCTCAGCTCTAAACAAGACATTTATACTGTTTCAGCTTTGTTCTCTGTTGGGATAAAATATCCGGAATAAAGCAACCTGAGGGAGAAAGGGTTTATTTTACCTCACAGTTCCAAGTTACACTCCATCATAGTGGGGAATTCACAGTGGCAGGAATGGGAAAGAACTGAGCATATTACAACCACGGCTAAGTGCAGAGAGCAACGCATGCATGCTGGGCTCACTCTCTCCACTCTTATACAGTCCAGGGAACAGGCCCATGAAATGGTGCCACCTACAATCAGTCTTTTCACATCAGTTAACCCATAATTAAGAAAATTACACGGGCTGGAGAGATGTCTCAGTCATTAAAGGCTAGGCTTACAACGACAACAGAAATTCTACATAGGCATACCCACAGGATGACCTAGTTTACACAATTCCTTGTTGAAGCTCCTTTCCTAAATGATTCTAGATTCTGTAAGATTGGCAATTAAAATTATCAGCTTATATGCTACCATCTCTAAGGCTCAGGGGACATTGTGGAAGAGCAGGTAGGCAGTATGTAAGAACTGAAAGGTAGGAAGACGTCAATTGTCATCCATTAGACCCATCGCAACCACTGTATTCATGAAATTAGAACTGTGACTACCTTCACTGCATCCACACAAGACAGGCCCCAGGAATGATCATGAAGAAGGGAGGGGCTCGGAGGGGGGCCCTATCCTTACTGATGAGCCACTAGCTGTTCATAGATTCTGAGAGGGGGCAGACATTGTGTTCAGTTGTGTATTCACTGCTGAGCCCACTGGGCTCCAACAGATAGCTCCATAACCATGATTATACAGATTTCCCTGAGTAAATTCAGTGAATCCTCAAATAAGAAAGAATAGGCATGAATGCCAGAAAGAGATTTACAGGGAAGTGCAGAGTGGACAGAGGCAGTCCGAAGACAGGAGACTGTGGGAATGAGTGTTAGCATGCATTCTGTGCATGTGTGAAACTATCAAAGAAAAAATATTCCTCTGGCCTACACACACACACACAGGCACACACACACACACACAGGCACATGGGCACACATGCATGGATGCACAGGCACTCATAGATGAGAAATGCCTGGGCTCTGAATCTGGCACACAGAGGCCCTTGACAATGTTACTCTTCATTCTGTTCCTTAATAAACAATTTGGGGACATCAATGTGTACCTCTCCGGTGGTGACTGAGAGCACAGGCACAAGAGAGATAAGGTTCCTATATCACTTTAGAGGTAAAAGCAAGAGATCATCGGTACAAATGCATCCTCAGTTACATAGTGAATTCAATTTCTGCTTATGCTGCTTGAAACTTGTCAAAAAAGAAAAAGAAACATCAAACTTTACAATAGCCACAAACAACATAAAATATCTTGGGGTAACACTAACCAAAAAAGTGAAAGACCTATACCGTAAGAATTTTGAGTCTCTAAAGAAAGAAATTAAAGAAGATACCAGAGAATAGAAAGATCTCCCATGCTCTTGGATAGGTAGGATCAACGTAGTAAAAATGGCAATCTTGCCAAAAGCAATTTACAGATTCAATGCTATCCCAATCAAAATCACCGCACAATTCTTCACAGACCTTGAAAGAACAATACTCAACTTTATATGAAAAAACAAGATGCAGAATAGCCAAAACAACCATGGACAATAAAGGAACTTCCAGAGGCATCACTATCCCTGCTTTCAAGCTCTATTACAGAGCTATAGTCCTGAAAACAGCTTGGTATTGGCACAAAAACAGGCAGGTAGGCCAATGGAATTGAGTTGAAAACCCTGATATTAACCCACACAACTACAAATACCTGATTTTTTTACAAAGAAGCTAAAGTTATACAATGGAAAAAAGAAAGCATCTTCAACAAATGGTGCTGGCATAATTGGATGATGACATGTAGAAGACTGCAGATAGATCCAAGTCTATCACCATGCACAAAACTTAAGTCCAAATGGATAAAAGACCTCAACATAAATTCAGCCACACTGAAACTCTTAGAAGAGAAAGTGGAAAGTACCCTTGAATGAATTGGTACAGGAGACTGCTTCCTGAACATAACATCAGTAGCACAGATGTTACTGGATCGACATTTAATAAATGGGACCCCCTGAAACTAAGAAGCTTCTGTAAGGCAAAGGACACAGTCAACAAGACAAAATGGCAGCCCAAAGATCTTCATTAACTCCACATCTGACAGAGGGCTGATTTCCAAAATATACAATGAATTAAAGAAGCTAGCCACCAAAGCACAACCAATCCAATTAAAAAGTGGGGTATAGAACTAAATAGGGAATTCTCAATAGAGGAATATAAAATGGCTGAAAAACACATTAAAAAGCTCAACATTCTTAGCCATCAGGGAAATACAACTCAAAATAACTCTGAGATACCATCTTACTCCTGTCAGAATGGCTAAAACCAAAAACACCAATGACAGTTTATGCTGGAGAGGATGTGGAGAAAGAGGAACACTCTTCCACTGCTGGTGGCAGTGCCAACTTGTACAGCTACTTTGGAAATCAGTATGGTGACTCCTCAAGAAAATGGGAATCAGTTTACCTTAAGATCCAGCAATTCCACTCTTGGGCATATACCCAAAGAATGCACATTCATACAACAAGGACATGCATTTAACTATGTTCATAGCAGCATTGTTTGTAATAGCCAGAACCTGAAAGCAACCTAGATGCCCCTCAACTGAAGAATGGATGGAGAAAATGTGGTACATTTACACAATGGAGTATTACTCAGCAGAAAAAAAATGGAATCTTGAAATTCTCAGGCAAATGGATGGAACTGGAAGAAAACATCCTGAGTGAGGTAATCCAATCACAGAAAGACAAGCATGAGCTGTCATCCATCAGCTAAACACTGAGCCATACTCCTGAAATACAGTTGTAGAGATGGAGGAAGGATGAGCAAAGGAGCCAAGACTATGCTGGAGAAACCCACAGAAACAGTTGACCTGACCTAGTGAGAGCACGGAGACCCTAGTCACAAAGCTGGCGAACAAGCATTGGACCAAAACAAGCCTCTGATTGTGGGTGCCAACTAGAAGGCCTGGGAAGACTATGGGACCTCTTAACAGTGGAGCCAGTGTTTATCCCTAGAGCACAAATGGACTTTGGGAGCCCATTCCCTATGGAGGGATACTATTGCAACCCAGATAGACAAAAGAGGGCCTAGGCCCTCCCTCAAAGGATATGACAGAGTCTGATGATCCCCATTGGAAGGCCTCACTATCCTTGGAGACTGGGTGAGGGGTGGGTTGTGGGGATGGGGGGCATGGGAGGATGGGAGGGAGAGGGAACTGGGATTGATATGCAAAATAAGATTGTTTCTAAAATTTAAAAAAAAAAAAAAAGGTCCTGCTCTCACCACACATTCTAATGGAGATGGCAACTTTAGGTAAGTAATTATCAGATCATTCCTGTCTGAGTCCATGATGCAAAGGGAAAGGTCTGGGTGATATAATAAAGAACATCAAGTCTGGGTGGGCAGCAACACGGGGGCACTTCAGACACTCCAGAATGTTCCATCAGACTCAAGTACCAGCCCTTGAGTTGCTGGCAGTTAAAAATAAGTGGAACGTGGCTGAGCCATGTTCTGACGCACGATGATGGCAAAGGAGAGCTCTTTCACAGTGCTTCCCACGACCCTCTTCAGTTTGATTGGCTCTAGCCTGAGATGAGAGGAACAGCGGAACCCTTAGGGTTGGATCCCTATGCTCTGACAAGGCTCTCTGTAGGTCCCAGCTAATCTGCAGCAATCAGCTTGCAAGCTGCCCAGCTGCCCTGACTCCCCAGCAAATCAGACCTGGATCCCTAAGAACCTCTTCCCACATCTTCCTGTCTTTCCTTTGTCATCCCCCACTAGCCTGCATCCACCCCCACTAGTCCCTCCATCCTGTTTCTTTTTTCCTCTTTCCTCTACTTCCCTATGTCTGTGCAGAACCCTCTGTGGCCTGGGCTGGAACCTTGCAGCCCTTTTGACTAGTATCTACTAAAAAAAAATCAGCCTTTCTCTCCTGAGGACACATTGACAGGTGCAGCCATAGATCAGTTTCAGGGAAGGGTCCCTGTCTAGAGAGATGTAGTTTGGGGCCACCTAAGTGTAGCTTTAAAGATACATATGCATCCAATGGCAGAACCCAATCATAACAGCATGCATACACAGTCTGCTTAATAATCATTTTCAGTGTCTGTCTTCCTCAACAGGGTGGAGAGGCAGCAGGCTAGGGAAGAACCAGGAGCTCAAAGGGTCAAGAGTCTTGCCTGGGGCTTGAACCTTCAGCAGTCAGTGGAAGCACCAGGGTTAAAATCGGTTTATTTAAATCCGTTCCCCCCCCCACCCCGCAGCTTGAATGCAATTTTCTTACCCTGCATCAGTGGGAGTTCTCCAGAGAAACAGACCGATCAAGTTTATATAGAAACACACGGAGACTTATTTTGAGGACTTGGCTCACATGATCCTGGGGCCTGGCAAGGCTGAACCCTACAGGGCAAAGCAGTGAGCTGAAAATGCAAGTGAGAGTTGAGGTTGCTGTTTTGAGACTGAAACCCACAGAGCAGACCAGCAGGCTGGAGACAGGCAGGGTTCGTCCTACATCTCAGTCATAAAGCAGAATACCTTTTGGGAACAGAATCTCTGAGAAAGGGCTACTTAGGGTTTGCTCTAAAGCTTTCACCATAGATGAGTCTCTTCCTCCGTACAAAGAGCAATGCGCTTTCCTCATGGCCAGCCAGCTGACTGTGGCTGCTCATCACATCTACAAAATACCTTCACAGTGACATCTAGATGAATGCTTAGCCAGACAACTGGGCATGTGGCCAAGCCAAGTTGACAAATGAAATTAACCATCACACCCTCCTAGGGACATTTACACAAATCATCTCACTTAATCTTTACAACCTGAGAAGGAGTGGGTTTGCTGATGTTGTCTGCCCCACCCACAGCCTGTAATCGCTGTAATGGGATATACATAAGGAAACTAGGGCTCACACCTTAGTCTCCATTACAGAGAATAATCAGGCATAAAGCAATGAGGCTGGTACTCATAGAACTTAGACACAATGATCTTGGGTCATCAAGAGAGCAATGCTGGCATTATTTCTAGATGCTTTTCTGAGGATTAAGGCACTAAGAGCAGCTGCATAGACTCAAAAAAAAAAAAAACCACATGCAAGAAAAACTTATTGACCGAGCAACAAAGAATGGAAAGGGCCATCTTACATTATGCTTTTTGTGACTCTCAACTACTGAACTATGAGAACTATGAATGCTGATTTTTCAATTGGGAACAGAAGAAAGCAATAAATGCGTTAGTCAGATTTCTGCTGCTATGACAAAACATCTGAGATAAGCAATATATAAGGAGAGAAGGTCTGTTTCAATTCAGGTTCCAGTCTGGGCTCCCTTGACCTCACGGTTTTGCATGATATGGAAGAATGTCATGGTGGGAAGTGTGTGGTGAATCAAAGAGGCTCACCTCATGGCAGCCAGGAAGCAAGAAGAAATTTGTGAAGCATTCCATATTAAGAGAGAGAGAGAAAAAATGCAGTAGTGTTTGTCTATAATCCCAGCATTCAGAAAGCAGAGAAGAAGGAGCTATAGAAAATTTAAGACTAGCCTGAGCTATATAGCAAGTTCCAGGACAGACAGAGCCGCACAGTGGAACCCTGCTCCACGCCTTCAAATAAAAAGGGTAGCATGATGGGAACACCTGTAGTTGCAAAACTTGGGAATCTGAGGTGGAAAGATTGTTACAAGTTCAAAGCAAGCCTGGGCTATATAGTGTGGTGCATAAGTTGCTAAATAACAGCTATAGAACGTCAGAGAGAGACAGATAGACAAAGGGAAAAAAAGGAGACACAGCTACAGAGAGTCCAATACAGAGGATAGACACATACACATACACACACACACACACACACACACACAAAGAGAGAGAGAAAATATGAGAGCGAGAGAGGAAGAGGGAGAGAGAGAGAGAGAGAGAGAGAGAGAGAGAGAGAGAGAGAAGACCACTATCCCCTTTAACAGCATACCCACCCTGCACGACAGTGACCTAACATCTTTCCACTAGGCCTTGCTGCCTAAAGGTCCTCTCACCTTCCAGGAGTACCAGCAGCTGTTGACCCTACCTTTATCACACAGACCTTTATGGAACATCTAATGTATGAACCAGGTGGGTAGATGACTCAGTCAGTAAAATGCTTAGCATGCAGGCACAAGGACCTGAGTTGGATCCCCACGATCAGGTAAAAAGCCAGGCATGGTTGTGTCTACCTATAATCCCAGTGCTGAGAATCCAAGTGGCTCATTAACTATTCGGTGTTTCCATGGGTGAGCTGTGGCTTCAGTGAGAGACCCGTATCACAAGAAGAAAGGTGGCTGGGCTATTGAGGAAGACACCAGAAGTCAACCACTGGCCTCCACACAATTGCACATAAACGTGCATGTGTACTCCCTTCCTCACACATGAAATATCTGAGCTATAAGAACAGATAAAACTTTAGACAGATTGCTGAGGACCTCGTTTAACAGAAGCATCCCTGCACTTTGCTTCAGATGCAAAGGAAAAGGAAGAGGCAGGCAGGTGCTGGGTTGTCCTGGTCAGTCGCATTGGACTCCGGGTGCTGCAGGCTGCTTCCAGAAATCACAGCTCCTCATGGAGAATAAAGATTTAGGACCTTTGAGGATATTCAAAAACAGGAACTTCAGACACTGAGGATGCCAAGGGGAGTTTAAAAGTCCTTTGGAGCAGCAGTGGTCTTATAGGAAGTATGTGTTCCCTCAAGGTGACGTTTGGAAGGAGAAGAATTCTCTGGCTAAGTATAAGTTTCAATCCCACCCCCTTCTTGTCATTAGAAGTAGATGATCACAAGGACAAACTCAATTGACTAATGCATGAAAAAAGAAGAATTGGGTCAAGATTGCAAATGCAAATCTCTCCCTGCCATACAGTCAACATGAATATAAAGAGGACCAGAGAGTAGACATCGGGGACACAAATAGCAGACCATGCCTATCCCCTGAGACACCCACACTTGTACTTAAAACATTGTTCAGGCCAGGTGTGCAGGTGCATGTATGTGAATCCCAGCACTCGGGAGGGAGGCAGAGGCAGGAGGAATTACATATTTGAGGTCAGTCTGTGCAGAAAATTCAAACCTTGTCTGGAAAAATAAATTATCTGGGCCATGTCCAGGGCCAGACTTGGCCATGGTTCATGAATTGACCTAAATGATACTTTCTCTTTATGGATGAGGAGGAGTGGGAGCCGGCACAGTTTTGTCTGAGAAGACTTCAGACATACCAGAACCAATAAGCTAATGATGACAGAGCATGGTTTGCTGCTAGAGGAAAGAGCCTCCTGCCACTGGGAGCAGAAGCCCAATTGCTGTCTCTGGACCTGTGGCTGAAGGTGGTCCAAGCCTTCCATGATCGCTTTGGGTTGATGGACCTCCAACTTCTCCTACCCAGAAGTTTAATGGTCAGGTGACTAGTCAATGGCAGGCAGGGGACAGGTGCATATCTAACCAACATGGGGTTTGTGGCTCTTCTATTTTCCTGAACTTCATCTTCTAGCAGCCAAAAGTGCTCTGCAGAACCCAATTCATTTTTCTTATTTCTGTAGAGCAGTGGCTCTAAATCTGTGGGTCACAACCCCTTTGGGGACTGTCTAAGACCATCAGAAAACACAGATATTTACATTACAATTTGTAACCGTAGCAAAATTACAGTTAAGAGGTAGCAAAGAAAATAATTTTATGGTTGAAGGTCACAACCACCTGAGGAACTGTATTAAAGGGTTGAAGCATTAGGAGGGTTGAGAACCACCGCTGTCGAGTGAATAAAAGATTTCTGTCCTTTCTTCCTTTTATCTTCTTTGGTATTCTTGCTTTTCCTTTCTTACTTAAAAAAAAAACAAAAACAAAAACTACATCCCCCATCTTTCCACCCTCCCCCCTCAATCTCCAGACTCATGTGGAAAAAGAAGATGAACATGGTGGCACATCTTTGTGATCACAGCGCCAGATAGACAGCGACAGGCAGATCCCTGGGACTCAGTGGCCAGCCAGATGAGCTGAATTGGTGAGCTCCAAGCCAACAAGAGACCCACACACATAAATGAAGGAAATGAAGAGTATTCTGAGTTACGTCTCAGTCTCCACCTACTGTTCCAGAACCCAGTCATGTGACTCAAGCCTGCCTAATCATTGCTTCAGGAGTGAACACATGACATAAAATGGGGGGGATCAGAATGAATACAGGGACCTATGCAGTAGCCCCAAGGAGGCTTTCCTTTTCCTTTTCACTTGACTTGGACTTGAAAAATACCAATCTGGAGTTGCTGGCTGCCATCTTGCCACCATCTCTTTTGCCTGAGAATAAAGATTCCTAGAGGCTAGCAGGATGAGAAATGAGGGATACTGGGTCTGGTGTCTGTATATCAAACTTACTCTGGGTTTGTTTTCCCATAACATAAAATATTTAATTTTCTACTTTGCTCTAGTCGTCTTGAATTGGGGTCCTATCATTTATCATAAAAGCACTACCAATGACTGTATCTGTGAGAAGCAATAAATACCTGTGATTTGAAAGAGTTCAGATGAAAGAAAGAGTTAGAGAGAGAGGGAGACAGACAGACAGACAGAGAATAACATGAAGGGTAGGATTTAAGAACTGTAGAGATGGCCATGGCCTCAAAATAGTCCATTGGCAAACCACTGATGGTCTTTAGTTTTATTTCAGCTGTAGAACCCTAGTGTATAAATGTATCCTTCCATGCTAGCTCCTTTATGACTGCACTGCTATACTAGGACCTCTTTGAGGCCGTTGTCCATGGTGTTTTCCACTCTGTATGTCCCCCTACCCAGTGTCCTCCATAACATCCTAACAATGTCTGGAAAATGTAATATAGATGTTGCTTCTACCAAGATGTTTTGCCTCCTGTCTAGGGCAGGCGCCATGGTGATGAACTTGCACATCGCCATCCACTCCCCACCACTACATCCATGACAACCTGGCTTAGAAGCACCCGTATCTTCCTCCTGTCCATCTAGAGGGCAGATTTGAGGGAAGTCAAAATACTCTGTTGTGTATTGGATGTAAGAATATCTCAAGTGAGTGAGCCAGTGAGTGAAGGATATAATGGCACAGTGCCCCCACCCCCCATCCCATGCAATACCTGACTCCTTCTCTAGGTCTGTGTTTGACCTAAAGTTTAGTGAGTGAACAATAGAAAAGCAAAGACAAAAAAAAGTCAGTCCAGTTGTCTGCAAACTTCCTCTCCTAGTTAGCTTCAGCTCTCTAGTTATCTGAGGAATTCTCGACCATAGAATTTCCTCTGTCAGATTGTGGGCCTGTCTGGAAAGCATTTTCTCAGTTGCTAATCCTTGTAGGAAGGTCCAGCTCACTGTGGGAAGTGCCATCCCTAGGCAGGCAGGCCTGGGCTATGTGAAAAAGCTTGCTGAGCAAAGCAGAGGGAACAAGCCAGCGACAACAATTTTTCCTGGTCTCTACTTCAGTTCCTACCTCCAGGTTCCTACCTTGAGCATCTGCTCTGGCTTCTGTCAGTGAGGACCTGTAACCTGTAGGATGAAATAAACCCTTTCCTCCACAAGTTGCATTTAATGGAGGTACTTACACCAGCAGCAGGTCAGACTAGAATATTTCCCTCCCCCAATCACACTTTCTGCCTCAGCTTTTCTTTTTCTTTTTCTTTCTTTCTTTTTTTTTTTTTTTTGGTTTTGTTTTGTTTTTTGAGACAGGGTTTCTCTGTGTAGCTTTGGGCCTATCCTGGCACTCACTCTGGAAACCAGGCTGGCCTCGAACTCACAGAGATCTGTCTGCCTCTGCCTCTGCCTCCCAAGTGCTGGGATTAAAGGCCTGCACCAACAACACCTGGCTGCCTCGGCCTTTCTTATTGAAAGAAACCAGTGTATTCATTTGAGTTAAGTCTACAGCAGTTATTTTTCTAAGGATAGACATACTTTGCATAAGTGATACCAACTGCTAGGACATAAGCTTCACAAGAGTGGAAGCTTTTTCCCTCCTTATTGTCCCTTGAAGAGTGGCTGACATACACCAAAGGAATTATCAACATCTGCTGAAGAAAAGAATGAATCAGAGGGCATTGAAGTCTGAAGGGAGTGGGGAGATAGATTGTTCAATGCTTTCCAAAGGAGCGTAGGCCAAAGAATTGACTTTTTAGAAGACTTTTGCATCTAAATAAGCGTGGGAATCAATGCATGCTATTTCTGAGCATTCAGTGATTCACAATGCACATCAAAAAGTAATGACTGGGGCTGGTGAGATGTCACAGAGGGATAAAGTGCTTGCCACCCACCTGACAAACTGAGTTCAAACCCCAGCACCCTCATGGTTGGAGACATCTGACGCCTGAAAGTTGACACACCAGCCATATTGTATGTGCATATGTACAAGCACACACACACACACACACACACACACACACACACACACACACACACTAAATATATAAACAAACTAATAAATAACCAAACAACCAGCCAAATAAATAAATGTAAAGCAAAAGAAAAGAAAAACATAAAGACTGGCCATCCATGCATGCTAGTGCACACATGTAATCCCAGCACACAGGAGATAGAGGCAAGAGGGCTGAAACCAGACAGCTCTACATAGGGAGTTCCAAGCAGACCAACTTATGTTGAGATAAATGAAACTCTCAGAAGAAAAGTCAAAAGCACTAAAGAGTGATAATTTCCATGCTGAAGACACTAGTTTAACCTCATTATCCATGAGTTTCCTATTTAGGAGAGAATATTTTGTTTGGTGGCCTCAATGTAGCATTTACTGACATCTTGTGGAACTAAACTTCCAAGGAACACACCTTGGGAAACACTCCTCTGGGGACTTGAAAGAAAATGCCCCCCCATGGGGAGTGGCACTATTAGGAGGTGTGGCTTTGTTGGAGTAGGTTCAGCCTTGTTGGAGGAAGTCACTGTGGAGGTGGGCTTTGAGGTCTCCTATGCTCAAGCTATACCTAGTGTCACAGTTCACTTCCTGTTCCTTCAGATCAAGATGTAGAACTCTCAGCTACCTCTCCAACACTATGCCTGCCTGCACACTGACTTGTTTCTTGTCAAGATAATGGACTAAACTTCTGAAATTTTAAGCCAGCTACAATTAAATGTTTCCCTTTATAAGAGTTGCTATGGTCATGGTTTTTTTTAGCAATAAGAACCCTAGCTAAGACAACTATGCTTTCCAGTTTGCCACATTTCCAGGGAAAACATCATTATTTACATGTGTCCAATGTTTTCTATTTGCCACAATTGCTCTGCTGGCATCTCCTTTAAGCCTCACAGACTGTGGGACATCACTCAAATAGCGTCCCAGTTTTGAAGACAAGGAAATAGAGGTCTAGGAGGATTAAGGGATTTGCTCAAGGTCACACAGCTAGTTAGAGAGATGAAAAGATCTCCTAGATCTCATATTAATCCAGTTATCACCAATTAACACCTTAGCAGGTGTCTAGCTGATCTTTATCTGTAGGTTGGAAACTATCTTTCTCAAAGGCACTGCGGAAATTACCTTTGTCAAAAAAACACAAATATTCAAGATCACAAGAAATTTTAATAATAGTGTGGATTAAAAGGGGGTCAAGGAGATGGATCAGGGTGTAGAGATACTTGCCACCAAACCTGACAACTGGGGTTCAATCTGTAGCACCCACATAACGACTCATTTAAGTTTTCAACTGACCTCAACAAATAAACTGTGATATGGAATGAGCATATACTTGAATACACACAACACACACACACACACACACACACACACACACACACACACACACGTACTACGCATGCACCACACATGCACACATACACACTAGATATATAGGTAGACAGACAGACAGATAGACAGACAGACAGACAGACAGATAATAAATAAAAGTTAAAAGAATAATGTAGATTAATTGTCATCTTTACTGGCAGCTGCTAAGGAATAAGAATGACTCAAAATATCCTGCATTCCCTTAATATATGCCACATGCACTCCTCCAGCCCAGTGGTGACACACATGCCATAGTGGTCCCTTCTTGACAGTGACAGACATGATTAATCAATTACCATTCTCTGAGTCCTGAGAATTTCTAAATTATGCACTTCAGATACAAGTTGGTCCATGGCCTGTTCACTGCTTTTTATTCCTCCTTTTACTATGATCTTCATCTCTCTACTTTCTATCACCAGCTGTGTGCCAATTTTCTCCAAACTGAAACATTCTCTCAGGAAAAGTGGGAGGTGGGATTGATGAGACTTGGGAATTAAACAAACTTTACAGGACTTGAAAAGCTGAAAATCACAAGATTCTCCAGGACTTTTCCCCAGGCTGGGGAAGGAAGCCATGCATGACGCTAGAGGAAGAGACTGGATAGTCCAGTTGTCAAGAAGACATGCTAAGCACTGTCAAGCTGACTGCCAGTCCTGCAGAGAGCTCCAGGATGCAGTTTCTGAGAGTCATCACCATGCTGGGGTGAGCATTGGCATGACACAGTTGCTTTTGAGCAGTCCCAGCCCCTGTAAGTAAACACTTACTTATCCATACACCTGTAATAGTCCCAATAAACTCTGTTTGCCAAGTTCCATATAATTGTTTACTTTGATCTGTTGTAGGTTCCCTATCCGAGGTGAGTAGAATCGTGTGTGTGTGTGTGTGTGTGTGTGTGTGTGTGTGTGTGTGTGTGTGTGTGTGTGTGTGTGGTGTCTCCCCTGGAAGGATAACAGAGTATGTAACCTTATTTTTCCCAATGTCAAGCATTCATTTTATTGCCTTGCATACACTGAGTACATTTCTCTCAAACCTCAAAGCCTTTGGTGCATTTTTTATAAAAGTGCAATGATACTTTTGCAAGATAATTGCACCAGAGAACACACATGAACACTCTTAAAGCCAGCTGGCACTGTCTAGGGAACTTGCTCAAATCATGCAAGCCTCACCATTCTTTGTCTTTTGTGTGCACATGCACACACAAATCACATCCTGGTTGACCCAATTTGGTTAGCAGGAAGTTTGAGAAGCAAAACCACAGAAGCCAAAAAGTAAGGTTAGTACATTTAAGGACTTTCCTGGATTCTAGAAAGGAGTAAGTCTTTGATGGATTAGGTCTTTATTCCCATTTTGGCAGGTGTTGGTGACTACATGTTGAGTTTTAAGGTTAGAATGTGCCTCCAATATGGAATCCATTGTGCTAAGGTCTGGGAGCTTGCCATATTCCCCATTAGTTCTATGGGCATGAGTTAAATCATGGAGCACAGGGTTATATTGCCCTTCCACCATTAGCAAGGTTGCAGAGTTTACTTCTGTTTTGCATAGTTAAGAAGGCAGCTGAGCAATCAGTGATGGCTAGTAGCAAAAGGACTAATGACCCAGCCATAGCTGTGAGTAGAGTAGTTAACCACAGGGCCATGGAGAATGAAGGTTGGTACAGGGTCTTAAATCTCGATGTCTCTCTCTCCTGAAGTCATTTCTGACCCTGGCCACACTTTCTCTAATCACCCCTGACAAATTTCTCCAAGTGTCATGGAGACTTCTTTGTCTTATAAAGAGGAGGCTCAATTCTCCTTGATCCTGAAGAACAACCTTGGTAAAGTCTAACTTGGCTTCCAGAGGGGGAAACTGAATTTTCCAGATGGCCCAGGTCCATGAGCACCGAGTCCCTTAAAAATTGTATTGCCCATATTTAGGGCTGATGTTCCAACTCTGGTGGAGCCCACAATCATGCTCCCATCAATAGAACTGAGATGGCTCAACACTCATAGGGAAGGCCCAAATCCAGATTTAAGTGGGCCCTGCCCTCTTCTTCATTATAGTTGAACAACTGGGGTAGAACTTACTGGAGGATACAATGAATAGGGTCTCCTTCAATTCAAACAATTCAGAAGATGGACATTTGTTTAAACCATTAGTGCAAGCAAACCAGGTAGTCTCTGGGGCCTGGAAATTCATCTGACCACCATTTGAGAGTAAACCTGCTGGGTGTGGCCACAGGAATCTGCAGAAGGGGAACTACCTGGTATCTTGGTGACATTAAGGGGGCACTCTTTTCTTAGAGGTACCCCCAGTGTCAGCTTAGGTTAATCCCATGTAGAGTTGTTAGGATTGGGAGCGAACCTTATTTTTTGATTAGCTCCAATAGCAATGTAATATAGGGCTTGGAGTCCAGTCATAGCCAGCAGTCCTGACCTATGTCCAGTTGAGAATAGTAAGGAACAAAGACACTCTTTCTAGCATTCCAAGCACTCAGAGGCTGGCTTCTGCTGCCTCCTTGACTTTTACCCTTTGGGTTACTGAGGGAGTTCCTGGAGAAATTGGGGGCTTGGGACTTATAGGGGATTCATCTCCCCGAAGTATCACAATGGTCTAGTTCAGGTCAATGGGCTAGATGATCCTAGGTGCCTATTTCATTTGGATAGTAAATTTGCTGAATGGGTCTGGACCACTGATGCATAACCCGACTTCTCAGGTTCTAAAGTTTCCTGATAATGAACTTTGGCTTTCTCCCAGTCCCTAACCTTTACAGATATGGGATTGCATTGCCTGTGGCCACTGGTAGATTGTGATGGGTCGCTTTCTAGGACTAGTATGATGGGATCACTGTGCCCTGAGGAAGTCTCAGGTTCTCAACCCCACAGAGCACAATGGTATTCATCTGGCTCCTGGCAGCTCAGGGAGTTGTCTGCTAGTCAGACATAGTATTGGATAGATAGGAGCCTATGATCTTCATTGGTAGACCTACTCCCCGGGAGTGAATGCATCTCCAAGTAGCCTCTGGATGTAATAATTTTTAGAAAGCTACCTGAAAGGTGAGGTGGGTCTCAATGGACAGACTGGCAAAGGGCTCCCTAACCCTGGTCTTTCTTCTTTTGTGGATTTTTTTTTTATTATTTTATTTTATTAGTTCAAATTAGGAACAAGCTTGCTTCAGATGTCAATCCCTTCTCCCTCTCCCTCCCCACCACCCAACATCCCACCTGGCCCTAGCCATCCCCCCTCTACTCCCCAGGCAGGGTAAGGCCCTCAAAAGGGGCTCCCCAAAGTCTACCACATCATCCTGGGCCAGGCCTAGGCCCTTCCCCATGTGTCCAGGTCAAGAGAGCATCCCTTCACAAGGGATGGGCTCTCAAAATCCCTTCCTTTTTTTTAAGACCTTACATATTTAATACAGTGTGTTACCCCTGTACAAATGGAAAAAAATTTAAGTTCAACATTTCTAGACCAATATGGCTGTTAATTTTTGTACAATGCCAACTCAACACGGTAAACTGGGATACTTTTTTTCAAAGTTGACAGCACAGCTAATGTTTCCAAAAATTCAAATTATATTATGTATATATAATGTATTATATATATTTATATAAAAAGATCAATAATGGCAGTATGTTATGCATCAATAGCAGCAACAGCTTTTCCAGGTTCTGCAGTCATTTGAACAAAATTGTAGAGACATCCAGCACTCCCCATTTAAAAAAAAAAAGTAAAAAACAAAAATCCCAGAAAAACAGCACAGTTCTGTTACTCTTGTAACCCTGGTCTTTCTTAATCCCCATTCCTAGGCTCTGCCATATGAGGATCAGGGGCCTTTCCCATGGGGAAACAAAGAAAACAAAATATGATAAGCATAGTGTTAAGGGGTTGGCAGACCTGGTGAGGACCCATCTGTCATTGTCTTCTGTAGGCTCCTTCAGCTGGGTGTGGTGGATCCCTGAGGTGACACCAGCCAGTGACCTTCACTGCTGTGGGGGTGCTGAGGCCCACAAGGTGTGGGCTTTTCTATATTGTCTCCAGGCTCTGGGTCAGTATCCTCTGCTCACACAATGTCACTAGGCTGGAACTGAAAGGCAGGCTCAGATATGAGCAATAGCACAGCCTCTCCAACAGTCTGATGAATAGTCCTCCGGGTCTGTTGCAGGGCATGAAGGACTTGAGGAGAGAGTGGTTTGTAATTTATGTCTTATGACCATCTCTGAGCTTAGGGAGGAGTGGGGAAGTTCTCCCAAACATAATTTCAAATGGAGTGAAACCTTCTTGGTATGGGGGTGTACCTGGCCCTTAGGAGGGCAAGAGGTAGGAGGCTGGTCCAATTTTTGCCAGTCTCAAGCACATATTTAGATGACATTTCCTTCAAGATCCTATTCATCCTGTCTATCTACCCTTAGCTCTGTGGCCTATAGACACAATACAGTTTCAAATCAACATTTAGAACCTTTGCCAGATTTTGGGAAACTTTGCCAGTGAAGGTCTTGACATTGTCTGGCTCCAGGGAGAGTAGCAACCAAGGAATTATCTCTTGCAGGAATTCTTGATGATCACTGAGATTGTCTTCATTTGGGTGGGATAGACATCCACCCATCCACAGAAGGTATTGAAAACTAACTAATACTTATAACCAAAACCCATAGGTTTGATGTTTGTAAAGTCCACTTTCCAGTGTTCTCTGAGGGTGCTTCTTAGGTGTGGATTCTTTCAAGGGCTTTTCTTCCTCCTTTGGGGCCACTTGTGCACAAGTAGTAATTTGGACACATGGTCTTTGACAAGGTTTTCTAGTTGAGGGATATCATATCTGGATCTGAGTAACTCAGCAGTTTTAGAGGCCCGCAGATGGGTGGCCTAATGGAGTTTGGTAACTATGTGTCTTCCAATAGTGGCAGGGAGTACAGGTCTCCCAGCTGACAAAAAGCACCCTCCATTTGTCTCATGTTTGGCATCTCCCTTTTTGCCCACTTTGGTTTCTTCCTGTGTGTAAGGCATTAGAGCAATTCAGGTTCAGGTAGGATAAGCAAGATCTGGAGAGGCCTCACAGGTTCTAGGAGCACTTTCCAGGGGTACCAAGTCTGTTACCTTATTCCCTTGGAACTCAGTAGATTTCTCTTTATGATGTCTTTTGCAGTCAACAATGGTTACCTCTTTTGGCAGTCATGTAGCCTCTAGTATAAAGATTTCTTCTTCATCTTTAATTTCCATTCTGGGTGAGGTGAGAAGCCTCCTCTCCCTATAGAGGGCTCTGTGAACATGGGCTGTGCCAAATACATACTGTCTGTATGGCTTTGTTCTTCCCCCAGTTAAGTGCCTGGGTTAGCACTCAACCCTTTGTGCTAGAGTGCCTTGGTTGAGAGACTGGGCCCATACTATCCTGTCTAAAGTGACAACTGTGGGCTTGGCATACCTGATTCCATCTTGAACAAAACAACTCTCATAAGTGTACAGTACCTCTTCTGCTTTTTGTAGTGGGGAATCTGTTAGGTCAGGTCTGATGGATTGGAGTGCATCACTTACTTCCAGGCAATCATACAGTGGCTCTCTTGGGTTATCATCAGGCAGTAGGCAGGCTTGGTGGATGGCTGAAGTTTTACACAATTGGATACTGGGCTGGTCTAAGAGGAATGCTTGATACTGGGGTCCCTCTCATGAGGTCCTTCACATAGTGTGGGATGGTTATGAGTAATTCCTGGTCTGAAACCAGTTTGTCAGTTTCTTTTTTTTTTTTTTTTTAGCACAGCTATAGTGGCAACTGCCTGCAAATAGACTAGCTAACTGGCAGAAGCAGGATCAAGTCTTTTAGATAGTCAGTTCCCTATTTCCAGGGCACCATTTTCCAGGCAAGAACCCCTTTTGAGGTACTCCAGGACTTACTCATATACAAACAGAAGGGATTAGAGACATCTGGGAGGGCTAGGACCTGAGACAAAACCTTTTTAAAGGCCTCAAAAGTTCCTAGTTCAGAGTAAGTCTGTTGAAGTGGCTGGATGCTGCAAGTCATCATATGCAATGGCTTAACTAGCTCCACAAACCTGGGGATGCATAAGTGGCAATACCAGACTGCCCCAGAAATTTCTGTACCTGTTTCTTTGTCTTGGGAGTGAGGATCTATAAGATCACCAAGGTTTAGCCCTGAGCCAGTGTTCGTTTACCATCTTCCAAGTTGTAGCCCAGTAAGTGATGCAAAGCTCCAAACAGTTGGGTCTTCTTGGCTGAGACCTGATGTCCTAGGGCCTGTAGGGCCTCTAACAGGGCCTCGGTGACCTTTTTACATTCCTCCTCTGTTTCTGAATCTGTGAGGCCATCCTTATACTGCAACAGGATGCTCTCAGGATACCTTTGCTGGAAAGTCAGGAGGTCAGTCCTCAAGGCCATGGCAAAATATGTGGGAGAGTTTTTGAAGCCTTGTGGAAACCTAGTCCACATCAGTTGGCCCATAAATTCTCCATCAGGATCCATTCATTCAAAGGCAAAATGGAATGGCTTCTCAGTGTCAACAGGAGGCAAAAGAAGGCATCTTTAAGTCCGGAACTGTGCATACTTGCTTCTCTGGGAGCAGGAAACTCCAGAAGGATGTAGGGGTTAGGAACCTTAGGATGGATAATATCTATTCATTTGTTGACCTCTCTGAGATCCAGCACTTGTTGGTAGTCCTGGGTGTGCAGTTCTAGGACCAGGCATGGGAGATTCCCAAGAGGAATGATAGGGAATGAATGCTTTAGAAACAAAAACTTCATAATACTTTATAATACTAAAGAAATGTAATTATGCTTATTGCTCTTTTAATTCATCTGTCTGGGCTGGAGCCAGCATGCTTTATCTTCCTATTTTATATTTCTAATTTTAGTTCCCTTGTTCTAACTATTGGATAGTCTATCTTAACTCCAAATAATTAAAAACAAAAATCTGGACACAGGGCTAGAGTTATCTCAGTAACAGAGAACTTGCCTGCCATGCAGAAAGCCCTTAGTTGAATCCTCAACACTTCCCCCAAATAAATGAATAATTGGGCTAATTTAAACTAATTTAAAATTAGTGTGGCCTTAGGAATCATAGCTTTGCAAAAGTTTTTACTACCTTAGTCTGTTTGAACTACTGTAACAAAAATCTCTGAAATTTGGTAGATTTCTCATATCTGGGGAAGGTCAAGATCAAGGCATCACTTCCTGATTCATACATGGCCACCTTCTCACTGTAATCACATAGGGCCAAATGTGCAAATTTCTCTTACATCATTCATAGAAGTACTGAAGCAACTGACTCATCCCCTCCCCAAAGCCTCGCTTTCTGATACCATCACCTTGGGCCTAGGATTTCAGCAGAACAGTATATGGAAAGACATTGGCATTCAGGCCATGCAGTAACTCTTATTAGATCTAGTTTCTCATTTATTCCTTGCTGGCTAACTTCTCTGACTATTTCTTTCCCTATGGAATGGGCATTCCTAGGAGCCAATAGAAAAACGTTACCCCAAGCCTAGAACCATTTCTATCACAGGACCCAGCACCCTAGAATTTTCTGTCTAGATAACTCAAGTTCACACCTGGGGATCATGCAGACCTCTTTCATCCCTCTTTCATACCTCCTTATGAGGTATGGTTAGAAATTCGGTGTAGGACTTAGCGATGCTCTTGCCTGAAGTAAAGATGTCCATGATGTGAAATGAAGTTGCAGACTCCCCTGAAACTCTCAGATTCCATCAGGAAACCCCAGTTATCTAGGACTGGTCCATTTAAACTGAGCCTCCCACAGCATCACAGATTCCTGTTGTCAGGAGAGGAGCCAGAAAGTGTTTTACGTTTCCTAACTTAATCTATACATAACCGCACATGTGTGAGTGCACTTCCATTTGCTGGTACTGGGCTTCACAAATCTTACACTTGGACTTGGATGCATTTTCTTAACATTTAGTTCTCAGAGCAGTGTTTCCTGATTTCTGTTACATTCAGCGATCATTCCAGGTCACTCTTTGAGATATAACCCTAACTCTAAATGGAGTGTGCCATAGCAACTCATCTCCATATTGCACTCAAACAAGTATTTTTTTTTTACTGCACACACATGAGATTTATAAGTTTTATAACTTCAGGAGTTTAAAGATTACACAATAATTTCTCTCTCCCTCAACCAAATTGTGTAATACAGCTAAAAATGCTTATAAACTACAGAGTGCTATCTACTCAAATGCAGGAGAATGTTATTTCTGTCTTTCAAAATCATGTAACTTGCTACAAGGAAAGGTTGTAACTTCCCACTCCACCTTGACTAGGTTTATGGAGTGTTCCTTTGTGTTTCTAACTAGAAAGATAGGAATTAGGTGACCTCACAAATGTCCTGCTTTACCAAGGTTTATTCAAAGTCCCAGTTGGTGAAAAATTACCCAATACTAACAAATGCATGCCCTTTGTCTATTTCCACTTTTTCCAGATGATCTCTGATCATCTGGGTAGAGGCAAAGCTTTCCCAGAAGCCTGGCATGCATCTGAGCTGAAGATTGCTCATCTCTGCCAGCCTACCAGTCAAAGCCATCTGGGTGACCACATGACTTTCCAGGGGCCAACAGATTAGGAGCTGCAGAGGGTTGCCTCATCTAAAGGGTTGCCTCTCAATCTACTACTGTTAGTTCTGCTGAATAAATGAAGAAATCAAACGACTCCTGATGGCATATTTCTATACCCATGCATCAGTGCATCACTCAACCAGAGAAAAACTCAGGGTGTAAGAGATAGGTGTCAGCTCAGGACTCCCAAGACCAAGTTCACAGCACAAAGGAGATTTATTAGCCCCAGAGGGACAGAGGGTGGAGAACAAGAGGCAAAGACAGGAGACAGAAGACAAGGGGAAAGGGAAGGGAACAAGGGAGATGGGGTAGGGATATTTGGAAGGGGTGACTTAAAGGGCTGCCTCTGGCTAGAGAGGAGACAGATGTAGCACATAGGAAAATGGCAGTTTCTAAAGGCACAAAGGAAACCCAAGTTAGGAAGATGTGTTTAATTTTTTTTTAGTTGGGCATGTTAATTAGGTGAGCCAAAGGGGGGAATTGATTGCTGGACTTCAATACTTTGATAACTGAACCTTGGTAGTCACTCTCAGGAGGAGGAAGTGACCAAACAAGGGAATAGACCTTGGTGGCTAGCTTTGGGAATGTAATCTAATGGTTTTTAGCAAGGCAGAGGGGATGAGGAGAGGGACATGGCCTGTCAGAGCAGTGTTCACCACACTCGAGCTGGCCAGAGTCCCTTCACAAAGAGGACATAGTTTTATTCTATTTTGTAGTTTCTACCCTCTCCTCCCACCACAACTATTAACATGAGATTTGGTTAGCAAGTCATGGACTTCAGAGAGCATCATTATCAGAACCAACCAGCTACAGCTACTACTCATCTCTTAGAAATGGCATCTTATATCTTTTCACTAAGTACCCACTATGTCCTAGGCACTGGAAATAGTGCCTAATAAAATGAACAAGGTCCATACTCTTGTGGAACTTATGTTCAATGGTATTATTTACACTGTGAAGAGTGGCCTATTTGAAACACCCTAAACCCTCAGTCTCCATTCCTGATTCCCCCCAAAAAAAACCTTGGGCAATTTCAAGTCAACAAATAAACTAAAACCTGAAAACCAAGTTCACACTGTGTGTGTGTGTGTGTGTGTGTGTGTGTGTGTGTGTGTGTGTGTGTGTGTGTGTGTGACTTTGGAAATATACCAGGTGGTGTTTCGTGATTTGGAGGGGATACTCTATTAGCCTAGGTGGTCAGGGAAGATTCTCCAATCATATGTCATTCAAAGTGACTCTTGGATAAAAGAAGCAGGCAACTGTCTTCTAAAAGGTTCTTTCTGTCCTCCACTGGACCTATCCAGTCAGTAGGAAAACCTATTTTCCCCACCCTACAAAACATATAAGCACCACTATTCCCCCTATTCCCCCGTTTCCAAGCTCACCATCATAGGCTATTCCAGAGTCTTTAAGCAGAGGATGCCTCTCCAAGTCTCCATATATTCACTTTCATGTCATCATTTGCTGGGAAGCAGCAGGGGTAGCAGGAGGAATCCACTTTGCCTCTATTCCTAAAACAGCCTTCATAAATCCCACCCCTGACTTCTCAGATTCTTCCTCTTTCTCAGGTTGG
Source organism: Cricetulus griseus (assembly GCF_003668045.3). Lineage (NCBI taxonomy): Eukaryota > Metazoa > Chordata > Mammalia > Rodentia > Cricetidae > Cricetulus > Cricetulus griseus. The sequence goes on from NC_048600.1 coordinate 58,922,552, forward strand.
AGGTGAGTGACAGGAAGGAGGGATAACTTTTGCTCCCTCTCAGTAATTCTTTATGGGTTCATATAATAGTTATCCACTTCTTCCAGGAAAGATGGTTTCATACCTATCAATCACTGCTCTACTTTAGAGATACAGAGATGCCTCTAAGAAAACAATGAAAGTCAAGTTAATATCTTGGTACCTTAGTTCTTGCCCTTTGTAGATCTTACTCCATCAGTCATCTGCCAGGAACAGCAGTCTCTCCTTACTTCTCTAGGGGAGTGGCATTCCATAAAGCAAAGCTGGTTGACTCCACTGTGCAGGGAGGACATTTTCGTCCTTCTTGCAGCCCTGAGATGTGCTGACAATCCCAGCAGGAAAGGATGTCATCCTACATTAGTGATGCCCACACTGGGCATAGGAGGGTGAGTCAAGGCATGGCATTATGTGTTCGATGTTGCTGCTCTAAGTGAGGTCTCTTATGTGTAAAGCCCTCAGAGATAGTTTGTAAGTGCTAACCTGCTGAGTTATAACAAACTACTTTGCAGACTAACATGAGCCAATGAACTCCTCCAAAGCAGTACATTCTTCTGTGTCATTTACATTAATGAGGTTTGCTCAAAGCACACAAACATAAACACACACAGCCTCTCGGTCTTCCTTCAGAGAAGATGAGTGTGGGGGATTTTATCTGCATGATTGGACATGATCCAGTTTGGGGCTTTGTCATATTTTTTACTTCAGGAAAGTTGGAAATAATTTTGTGTTGTGTAAACTTTTCAAAGAATATGATGTTCCACGAAGACATAGCTGTCAGTGTGGGCCACCATCCTGTACCGGATGTGAGGCTACATAGCTGTAAAGCCATCCAATTGATCAGAGCTCCAAGGCCACCTTAGCACAGACACCTAGAGAGATGGCTGTTCACACAGTGACCCAAAGTCAGGACGTATCTCTAGTCCTAGGTATAATATCTAATAAGCCACTTAAGCCCATTAAAATTTGATTTGCCCACGGATAATGACCAACAATAAAACAATCCTGTTATAATCCATTGTGTAAATGTTTATAAATAGGAAGGAGTTTGACATGGGTAGAGAAATAAGAAATAAATCATGCAAATGGACAAAAAAGTGACTTTCTCAGTAAGAAGTCAGCCTGCATCCTGCCTGACTTTTGTCTTCCTCTTACAAGCTCCAGAGAGGCCTCTGAGCCCCGGGGCAAGGGGAAGACATTTGTTTTTATTCATTCAGTTACTTCCTACCAGAGAGCAAAGCAAAAAGCATGCTTTGATTAGGACTGACATTCGAAGTCAAGACAAGGGTGAAATAAAAGAAATAATCTAAGTCAAGTCATCCTAAGGTCTTAGGCTACCAGAAGGAAGAGCTCTGAGAAATGATCTGACTGCCTGGTGATTTCCAGACAGGCCAAGTGACTTCTCCAAGGCCACACAGCTAGTGGACAGCAAAGCAGGGTCAATTCCTAGTGAAGACCTGAGCCCATCATTTCTCCCTTTGGTGGCTTTAAATGAGGAATGTCTCTCATAGGCACAGGAACCTAGTTAGGGGAGCTGTTTGTGGAGTTATGGAACCATTAGGAAGTGGAGTCTTCCCTGAGAAAGTACAACACTGGGGTGGGCTTTGTGAGTTTAGAGTTTCACCCTACTTCCAATTTCTTTCTTTGCTCTATTGATGTGGTTGAAGATGTGATCTCTCGGCTTTCTGGCCTGTTTGCCTGCTGCCGCACTGCTTCTACAACTGAAGACTCTGCCTGGAATCCTTAGCCAACATAACTTTTCCTTTTATTGTCATTGCTTTGGTCACATTGTTTAATCACAGCTGTAAGAAAGTAACTAACACACCCTGGTTTTTCCTGATTATTTTTTTAAGTGACCTGTCTTACTATATAAATGTGTACATATATGCAGGATGCATACATTTTTATGCAGACATGTACGTATGTGTTTATGGGTGCCTGAGTGTGCCAGTGCAGTAGAGGTCAGAGGTCAGCATCAGATATCATCCTTGATTATTTTTCTCTTTTTAAAAATAGATTGTTTGAGGATTTCCTACCTCAGCATAATGTGTTTTGATCTAATCCACCTTCCACTCCTTCCCTGCAAACGCTTCTTATACCCCACTACTGCTCCCCCACCCCCAACTTCAAGTACTCTTTTAATCCAGTGAGTTAACAGTGCTGCCTGTATGAACATGGGGTAGGGAGTCATCATTCACAGTGACATGGGAGCCTACTAGGGACTGCAGAAGACCACAGAATCTGAAACTCTATCTTGGGTTTTGAAACAGGGTCTGGTTTTTGAACCAAGAGCTCACTGACATAGCTCTACTGTCTAGCCAGTGACTCCTCCAACATTAGAGTTGCAGACAGCAGGCCATCGTGGCCACTTTTTTAGTGAGTGTCAGGGCTTCGAACACAGGGTGTCATGCTTGTACTTGCGCAGTAAGCAGTTTGCTACCTGAGTCTTCTCCCCAGCTCTAGATGTCTTTATCATTTTAGAACATTTTAAATTCCTAGAAAAATCTAGCAGATAATAGAAAGTCCCCATATATCATCTCCTACCCTACACAGCTTGGCAATTGTTTGTTACAATTGATAAAGCAATAGGAACATATTTTATCTAGTTGTGTATTTTTCTGGCATGTGTGTTCCTGTATGCCACAACACTCATGTGGCGGTCAGAGGACAACTTGTAGGAGTTGGTTCTCTCCCTCTACCATGTGGGATCCAGAGTTCAAACTCAGGCTCATAGGCAAATATCTTCAACCAGAGTTATCTCTCTGGCTTACCATTTACTTATTTGATTATTTATTTATTTATTTTTCTTTCATACATTACATGCTGACCAGTTTCCCTCCCTGTTCTCTTCCCAGTCCCCTCCCCACACCTCTCAAGAACTCCAAGCTATACAAGCATGTCATATATGCACAGGACCTAGGTCAGACCTATACAGGCTCCATGATTGTCACTTTAGTCTCTGGGAGCCCCCATGAACCCTGTTTAGTTGACTCTGTGAGATGTGTTCTCATAATATCCTTGACCCTCTGGCTTCTATAATCATTCCTCCTCATCTTCTGCAGGATTCCCTGAACTCCCCTAGTGGGGCTGTGGGTCTCTGCATTTGCTCCCATCAGTTGCTGGATGACACCTCTCTGATGACAACTAGGCTAGGCACCGATCTATAATTATAGCAGAATATCATTAGGAATCATTACATGACTTCTTTTTTTTTTTTTTTGGCAAGTCATATTTGGTTCTAACCTGGGTCTCTAGGCTGTCCAGCCTCTGGTTCCTGGCCACACAAGCAGTGTCAGGCACAGGCTCCCTCTCAGGGCATGAGCCTCCAGTTAAACCAGTCATTGGTTGGCCACTCCCACAAGTTCTGCCCCATTGCCCAAGCATATCTTGCAGACAGAACAAATTGTAGGTTGAAGGTTTTGTGGCTGGATTGGTGTCCCAGTTGCACCACTAGAAGCCCTGCCTGGTTACAGAAGATGGCCAGTTAAAGCTCTGTATCCTCCATTACCAGGAGTCTTCCCTAGGGTCACCTTCGTAGATTCCAGGGAGTTTCCACATCACCTCCCAAATGTCCCCCAGTTGCAAGAATCTCTCACAGTACTCCCTCCCTCCACCCCCACCTCCTGCCTGATCCTTCTTGTTCCCCCACCCACCCCCAGTCCACCCACAAAATCTATTCTATTTCCTCTTCCTAGGAAGATTCACATGTCCCCTCTGCGGGACCTGGTTACTTAGATGGCTTACCATTTATAGATTAGTGTTAAGTAAAGTCTGTCGTCCACAGAAGAATCCACTCTGAATAATGAGTTTAGGTCAATATATTCTATCTTATCTCTTTCATTATTGCATCATATGAAGTGTTTCAGCAGCCATGTGGTGGGATTCTAGATGTGGCTCATTGGCAGAGCCCTTGATGAGAATGCCCAAAGGCTTTGAGTTCAATTCCCAGTTCCAAAAGAAAGGAGAAAAGGCCTCTTGCTTAATATATTTCAATTGTCAAAAAACCCTCTATTTTGAGTCCCCAACATATAATACTTAGAGACCACCCTGGGCTTAGCTCCCCTGAGGTTTATCTTATATTTATGGGTGTTTTGACTTCAGTGTGTATGTTCTCCATATTCATAACTGGTAACAGAAGAAGACATTGCATCCCCTGCAGCTGAAGTTACAGGTAGTTATGAGCCACTCTGTGAGTTCTGTGAAGCAAACTCAGGTCTTGGGCAAGATAAGGTAGTGCTCTTAACCAGGGTCATCTCTCCAGCCTACACTTGGGCTCTCTTAGTGAAAGCTTGGGTTCTAATAGTCTTCATGCATTTCAATTTGTTGCTAAAATATGTTTATTTCAATCAGTAGAAAAGTCACAAAATATTCCAGCGCCCCCTGGGCTTTATGTAAATTTTGGTTGAAGAACTCCAAGATGAGCACCACTGACTAAATGGGGACTTCTGAGAATGAGCCCTGCCTTCACCACCAGGAGTCTGGAAGAGAGACCCCAGAGAATCTCAGCCTAGCTACCTACTCAAAGAGCATGACTGTCAACCCCACAGGCTCCCTTCTGGAATCCAGTCTCTTGCTATTTCAGATACTTCCTCTGCTGTGTCAACACCATTTTCCAGAATAGAAAGAGCAATCTCTTCTCTACAGCATATTACAGAAACAGACCCCAGAATTAATCAAATTAATGGAGAAGAAAAAATCAATGAAAGTAATTATCACAAATAAACTCGAGAAAATAAACAACGTATTTACTGAACCATTCTCTTTGCCCCTGGGCGTTTGACTTGAAAGAACCAAAGTTTAAAATGAGGTTCTGGCTGCACAAATGAGGACAGGTCAGAAAAGAGGGGATATGAGGATTTCTGAAAGCCATCTTGTCCAAGATGGATAAGAACACAGAGGAAGCCTGGTCATGCTGTACATACCACAAGAGCCAATCATGAACCAATGGGAATTTTCAGAAGGTAGACATATCTGTTCTTGTCCTCTCATCCAGAAAGTTTGTTTCAGGAGACTACATCTGAAGAGGATAGTCAACAAAGTGCTCCAAATTTTAGCAGAAGTGTGTTCAGTGGTTTTACGATACAACAGAAAGGTTATACCATAGCATTCAATGCTGAGGAGACAATGGATGTCCTTGGGGCTTCCTGATGACATAATGAATCCACTCTCAGTTGGGGAACACTCATAAGTCAGGGCCCCACTTCTTACTACAAAAATCAAATGAAGCATTCCCCACACACACACTTCTTATTGTCTTGTGGGTCAGATGAGACAGGGGCCCCTTCACAAAGCCTTGCAAAGGGAGCAAATATCACAAATCCCCAGGGACAGTCTAATTCTATTTGCCAAAGCTGGAAGTCCTGATGCTAAATGTTGCTTTCTGCCCTTGGTTTTCTGTGTTTCTTCTCTCCATAGATCCTATGGCTATCTTATCAGAGCCTTGAAAATTCCTCTTCACTTAATTTTACCGGGGTTGGTTTCTGCGACTTGCAAACAAAAATTGGAACAGAAACAAAAAATCATCACACACATCATAAAACATCAATTGTGTACATTATTACTGGTCTATCAGAAGTCTTCTTCCAACACATGTTTAAGGACATGGGAAATAACACTGAGACCTATGTAGACCATGGTTCTGTAAATCAATGTACATCCACATAATTTTTATTATTTTTATGTGTAGATACATTCAGTTTATGTGTGTTTGTATGTGTATATGAAAATATTAGAAGAATACATACATAAATACATTTTAGCAGATCTTTTTTTTTTCTGAGGATGACTGGTAATAAAAGGCATATATCCCCTCTACCACCCAAGCCATTCTTTCTTCAGAATTAGCCAACATACCGTCTCCTCCAGAAAGCCTTGGTGTAGGCCCCTCCATTGTGTTCTGACAGCAAGCGTCATAATGTAACTGCCTGTTGAGTTGACCCTTCTCCCTGACCATTCCTTACGGCTCACTCTCCTTGTGTCTCATGTAACAGCACAGGCTTGTGGGAGAAGCTTGGTATAAATTTATAGACCAAATATGTACAAACAGGATTGTTACAATAAGCAAAAAGAGTGATGTCATTCCAAAGAACCAGGGACAGAAGATCTACAAGTGAAAATAAAGGCACACAAAACAATTGGCTCACAGAAAACAAATTACATGTGACAATGGAGGGACTATTTGAACCCAGTGATCCGGACAGATGTTATACTGTTTGGTATATTACATTGGCAAGGATGGATAGAACATGTTTTTTTTCCTTGATGCAAATCACTTCCAGTCACTGCCTCCCATGTCCTTTCTTCTCTGCTTCATCCAGTGCCTGCCTTCTGAGTATATCTCCTGAGATTACCATCAGTTAAATATTGCATTGTCTTTGGGTGATTTTCCTACACTGTGACTCCTTGCCACATTTTCAATGCTCTTCTAGTTCCAGACAAGCTAATTTTCCCCCTGCCTTTCCCTTGCCCAAGGAAATTGAAAATAAACTTTAATTTCCTAATGGAGGGTTATGGGTGCTTTGTGTGGCTCAGAGGGAAAAAACAAATAACTATTGTTTGGTGGAATTACAGATCAGCGGGAGAGTTTTTGAAGTTAGTGAAACTACACAGTAACTTGGTCACTTGGCCACACGTTCAGAGGTCTGTTCCAGAGTCAACAGCTGAGGTCTCCTTGACTCCTGCCCTCCATCTGTCAATCACTCCCAGGAGCCATATCCATGCATCACATCTGAACCTTGAGTTCTGTCAGAAGCTATGAAGCTGGTGAAGCTGGTTAGCTAACACCCAACCACATTCAACAAAAGGAAAAGCTTTGCTTTGGGGTAAATCAATGAGCTCTGAAAGGAAAATAAACAAGGGTATTTACAGAATGTTGGAGGTTCAGGCCTGGGCATGTCAACACAGAGGCAAGCAGTGAAGTATTTGTTGCTGAGTACACTGTAGGAGTGCAATGAAAGTGTGTCTTTAGAGTCACTCTTGCTTAGAGGAATCTGAGTGTGACACGGGGCCAACCGAAGAAAGCAAAGCAAATCTTTATTTCTCCGGGAAAAGAAATCAGCATATTGACTTTTGACAAACTGGGCTCTGTTTTAATTTTATACCTTCCTTGGCAAGCTATTTTTATTTAGAAAAATATATAAAGCCAGCAACAAAATCATCAAGAAGTATTTGTCCATCTACTATGTCATAAGGTTTTACATGGCAATGAAGGTGGAAGAAACTATCGTAAGGTGCACAGAAGCATGCAAGTGTGTCTGATGTGTAGGGGGGTCTGCATTATTTGCTAGATTATAATTAGTGCATGAATATATCATTTTCTTTTTATTTAACATTTTTTCTTGTTTCTACATGCTCTCTGTGGTCAAAAATTTCATTCTGACAATGACCATTCCTTCCTGTAGACAAATTACCACTGTGGTAAACAGCATGAGAGGAACATCTTTTTCTCTTTTTTTTTCATTTTTTTATTTTAATTAGAAACAAGATTGAATTACATGACAATCCCAGTTCCCTTCTCCCTTCCATCCTCCCCTACCATCCCCCCAACTAAAACCCTACCCATCACATATGCTTTCTTCTATTCTTCCCCTGACTCAACCTTTCTGCTCCCTCATGACCTCTGTATCCTTCCTCTTCTACCCTTCTCATTCTCCTAGCTCCCTCCCCCCCTCTTCCCATGCTCTCAATTTGCTCAGGGGATGGTGACCCTTTCCCCTTCTCCAGGGGACAATGTTTGTCTCTTTTAGGGTCCTCCTTGTTTACTAGCTTCTCTGGCAGTGTGGATTGTAGGCTGGTAATCCTTTACTCTATGTCTAAAATCCACATATGAGTGAGTACATATCATGTTTGTCTTTTTGTGATTGGGTTACCTCGCTCAGAATGGTTTCTTCTAGTTCCATCCATTTTCCTGCATATGTCAAGATTCCATTGTTTTTTTCTGCTGAGTAGTACTCCATTGTGTAAATGTACCAAATTTTCTCTATCCATTCTTCGGTTGAGGGGCATCTAGGTTGCTTCCAGTTTCTGGCTATTACAAATAGTGCTGATATGAACATTGTTGAACAGATGTCCTTGTTGTATGAATGTGCTTCTTTTGGATATATGACCAGGAGTGGAATTGCTGCATCTTCTGGTAGACTGATTCCCATTTTCCTGAGGAACCACCATACTGATTTCCAAAGTGGCTGTACAAGTTGGCACTCCCACCAGCAGTGGATAAGTGTTCCCCTTTCTCCACATCCTCTCCAGCATAAACTCTCATTGGTGTTTTTTTATTTTAGCCATTCTGACAGGAGTAAGATGGTATCTCAGAGTTGTTTTGATTTGCATTTCCCTGATTGCTAAGGATGTTGAACACTTTCTTATGGTTCTTTCAGCCATTTTAGAGAGGAACATCTTTTTCATTAGATTTAATTTTTATTTTTAGTAACCCATATGTGTGTGTGGGGGGGGTATGTACCCATGAATGCTCACTGAAGCCAGAGACATTGGATCCCATGAAGCTGGAGTCACATATGATTGTGAGCTGCCTCCCCCTGGCTGCTGGGAGCCAAACTCAGGTCCTCTGCAAGAGGGCAACACTCTTCACCACTGAGTCGTCTCTCCAGCCTCTAATCATATCTTTATGACATACGGTGTCTTTTTCCCACCTTTGGTTTAATTAATTCATGAGCTTAATCCTTGGGAATGAGATTCTTGGGTCCCAAGGGACATAAGAAAAGATGTACTTGATGGTGCACCATCGCTATGATGCAAGAAAATTTCATGTAAACCTTTCCTAGAATGCTCTTTCTCTCCTTGAGCCCAAACACTGCTTCAGAATCCTTCTTATCACACTCAAGTAGTCACTACTATTCAGCCTCAGTAGCCATCCTTAGAAAACAAATCCATAAAGTTTGATAGAAATCACTACAATAAAACTTTGTCTTGGAGTTGCGCCAGTGGTGGGGAAAAATATAATACTTTATTTCCACTTCTTGTAAAAATCAACAGATTCAAGGTTTTCCTGTCAGTGGAGTCACAGTTCCCTGTGGTCCCTTTGCTCACTTTTGAGTTCTGAATCTTCAGCAGCTAACTCCTTGTCCACAGGGCTCCATCAGAGCTAACAACTTCACAAGGCACACTGCTATTCTCAATTCAATAAATATCTTCGGGGTTTCAGTGTAAGTGGAAGGTTTCCTTTGGCTAAACTGACAATTTTCCTTTCTGGTTGATGGGAAAGAAGCCTCCCAGGGTAGTGGGAGATGGTCCTAGGCTGGGCCATTGCTCAGTGGATTGCCCAGCATGCACCAAGGCCCGGGCTCCATCCCCAACACTGCATACAAGGTTTGTGATGGTGCACACCTATAATCATAGCACTCCAGAGGTGGAGGATGGGGAATCGGAAGTTCAAGATCATCCTCAGCTACCTGAAGATTTCCAAACCAGCCTGGGTGACATTGAAATCCTCTCTCAAAAAATAAAAGGAATTTCACAAGTTCTGATTCTTTCTTTTCTGTCTCAAATTTATTGCTCCCTCCCTGACTCCCCAGTGTGGAGGGAGCTGTTACTTGGTTTAGCTCATTTCCCTCCTCCCTGGTTTGTAGACAACCTTACTCCCTACCCATCCCATCTCCAATCCACAGCTCACTGTCCCTCATTAGGCTTCTAGGCAGGACTGCCAGTTCTAACTCCCTGCCTATCTCTCAGGAAGAACGAGTGTGTGGCCCACCACACATCCCTGGCTCGAGTGCATTGTTACAAAGTGTGGCTAGAAGCTTTCTAGATGTCCCAGTCTTCTGAAGTGAGTTGGGAAACTGCTGTGCTCCTCTGAGGTTACTAGTTTAGTTAATATAAACTCAGAGCTGACCATGGCCACTGTGCCCTTTTGCCCTCTGCCATGAACAAAAGTTTATTTTCACCCAAAGAGAAGGAGGCTAAAACAGAGGTGGGGGAGAGCAGGTGAATTTGGCCAACAGCTTTGCAGCTCTCTATTTAGTATGGTCAAGTGAAAGGGACACATTCTGAGGATCCTCTTTACCCCAAAGCACTCCGAGCCTGCGCTACCAACAAAGGATTAGTGATGGTTAATTTTAGGTGTGGTTGGACTGGGCTAAGGTGTGCTGGGACAGCTCACACTTCCTGGTGTGAGCATGATAGTGTTTCTGAAAGAGGTTACCATGTAGATAAATCAGTAGGCTGGCTGAAGACTGCTTCATTGCTGAGGGTCTGTCTAGAAGAGAAAGGCAACAGAAGGGGGAATTGCTTCTTTCTGGTTTGAATACTGCTGCTCCTGGTTATCAGGGGTTCTGATGGTAAAACTTCTCCGGACAACCCTAACTAATACAGGTAGTATGACCACAATGGGATCTCTGAAGGAACATTGTTGAGATGGTATGACAGGGCAATGTTTTGGGGGTCAAGCCAACTTCTCCACCCATTGTTCAAGATGCTGGCTTCTCCATAGACCAAGTGGATTAACCTCGTTTTTTTTCTCACCTACTTGCAAGACGTATTTCTGGGGAGTTTACAAATTTTGTTATCTACATATTAGTAATGTGCCCAAATACTCACAATTCTCCATCCATAGCTTTGTTTATCTAAAATATATGGTCAAATGCCTTCCTTTGAGAGAGATGTAGAGTATTTGATGAGTGGGTGAACTCACTGTCCCCTGAAAGTTTCTCATACAATCCTTCTGCATAGACAGTCCACTCAGCTTTCTCTACTCATGCTTTGCTGTTGACTGTAGGGACATCCAAGGATTACTCAGTTGCACCATCTGTCATCAAAAACCCACATGTGGGTGTGGGCTGTTGATAGGGATGATTTATTGATAAGGATGACTCTGGTTTGGCAGATGACATATTAGTAGAATGTACATGGATACTTTATTGAGATGTCATTTATTTTGTCTGTAATTTCTCAGCAGGCCTCGGTTTTTAAAGAGATAATTTTAGTGAAAAGAGACTTAAGTACTTCTAGGTGGCATCATTTGTCTATATTCAACTTCAGTGACAATTCCTAATTGATCCAAACTCTCCAGTTAACATTTTCACAAGTAGCCAGGCGTTGGTGGTGCACACCTTTAATCCTAGCACCCAGGAGGCAGATGCAGGAGGATCTCTGTAAGTTCGAGGCCAGCCTGATCTACAGAGCGAGTTCCAGGACAGCCTCCAAAACAATACAGAAAAACCCTGTCTCAGAAAACCGAAAAAAAAAACAAACAACAACAACAACAACAACAACAACATGATTATGCTGTACAGTGTACATTATCCACTTAAGGAGATTGTTCACACACTTGGTAAAGGAAACAGCAATGCCCCCTGCATAAAGCTTTCCTTGACCTGACTTTCTTTTTGCTTTTGTGCCTCTCATTAGATTCTAATGATTTGCTGCTTCTCATTAGAAAGTTCTGAGTGGACAACCACCATGCTCCACATACTATGCTCGACACCATGAGAATCCTCTCCTCCTTCTCCTGGAAGAAGATCCTATACACATACTCATTCTGTACCTATCAACCCATTATGCCACATGGAAAAAGAGAGGCCAGTCCAGTCGATCATGCCTGGACAGGAGCAGTGCTGAAGTAGCATGGAAAGAGATGGAAATTTAAGAGTAAATGTGGGAAGGAAGCTTGCCATCCTAGAATCTGATTGAAGTCTCTCCCCAGCCAAGAGTAATGAATTCCAATACAATTACCATTTCCTATGAAGGTTGTCTACAAAGAGACAATGCTCCTAAAGAAATAATTCATCATTAAAACATCAATGAAGTGTGCTTAGAGACTAAATTGTGGACTTACTCCCTTCTCAACTAGAAGCCTGAAATCTCACAAGCAGAACTCCACACTTCGTTGATAGTAAACTCATCCTAGCTTCCTTGTACAGAACCCTGTGACCTAGGGTGTTTCCTTAGCTGCTGTAATCCTAAACTCCTCAGGAACCACCCTGGGAGCTCATGAGGCTCCTTTGCAACCCTTTGAAATGTAATTTCAGAAGCACCAAACTGTATGCATGGTTACTGTAAAGGCACTTGGTTGGGAGCATCTCAGGAAGTCACACTTAGTATATACTTTCCTTTCCCTGAGCACCTTTCTCTCTAGTTAGCCCCATGCTTAAATCTGTGTTAATGACTTTAGTATCTTCCAATCCACTTTATTCTGCTTCGTCATGAAATTCTTTCCTGTGGCAAAGTCAAGAATCCAGACTTGGGCACACCCTGTAGGCTAGATATCCCACCAGCAGGTGATGTTAGGGTTTGGTTAGACCGCTAGACTTGGTACCTGTTCCCTCAGGGAAGGGGGAGGGAGAGGAGGAGAATCCAGATTTTGGCTCAGCAGAGATCTCTAAAAAGAGTTCTTAAGACTCAAACCCATACTCCATGTCCAGAGACATATCACTCCCACTAATGTTCCTCCATCCTCCGGCACCAGATAAATCAGTAATGAGAGCACACTGTGTCACAAACACAGACAGACATGTCTGTGTCTCTCCACAATGTCAGAACTTATTGTCTATCATCCAGTTCACAAAGTGAGGCAGTTATGTTGGTAGTAATTTTTCTAGATTCTCCCTCCTTACTTGCTAATCATGGCTGAGGTAAGCACAGGTTCTAAATTACTAATTTTAACTCTCAGACCACACAGTACAGATCACAAAGCAAATATATCTGCATTTTTATATTGTCTGCATCTATAGATAGATTACAGAATGACTACAAAGTATTAAGAGGCTGCGGGTTAAGAGATTTCAGGAGATCTGAGAAGCAGGGAAGCTGAGAGAAATGTAAACAGAATCTGGTCTCAAGTTAATTAACTAAGCCAGGTAGGTGGTGGTGATGCGCACTTTTAATCCCTCCACTTGGGAGGCAGAGGCAGGAGGATCTCTGAGTTCCAGGATAGCCAGGGCTGCGCAAAGAAACGCTGTCCCTAAATACAGAGGAGGAGGGGGTAACTAACTAAAAAGAGAAGCTGCTGTGGTGGGAGATAAGGCTTCAGGAGTCAGAGGCAAAGTACAGGGTAGAGTCTAGATGTAGAGGCAGAGGGAAAAGATGGGGGTTCTAGAGGGATGAATGTGCAGACAGATGAAGAAGGGATGAAAGTTAGGCACACACACACACACACACACACACACACACACACACACACACACAGAGACACACAGACACACACACATACACACACACAAGGCCCCAGTGGTATCACAGTTTTTTGAGGTGGGGGACTGAGGGGACAGTTGAATTGTGGGGAAAGGCACTCCCTCCCACTGATACTTTACTGGATGAGTGAGGAACTCTCCATTTCAAACAGGAAGCAGCATAATGAGCAGATGAAGTCCTGAGGAATGTGTGCTGTTGACATGGGCACAGCCATCTCAAGGAGCCTAATGTCTCAGATCCATGGAAATGGCAAAACCTTCCCCAGGAGAAGATCAGAAGCATGGCAAAGCCTTCCTCTGGCCCAAGTAAGAGTGAATACTAATGATAGATGGACTAACTATCAACCACAGCTGCTTCTTGTGGGATGATTTCAGCCTGAGGCTGCTCCCATACTGAGACCTCCTACCAAGACTAGCTAAACCCTCCTCATTCAGTTGTACAACTTCTCAGTTCTGCTGTATAAAACAAACAGTTTTCCAGTGGATATTGCTGATGTTATCTCCGTAAGAGCGCATGGCCCACCTGATGCCAACTTTTCTGCTGTATGTGTGCTGTGTATGTGTCTGTGATTTCTTTATTCCCTTGTTATCACAGTCAGGTTTCCAGGACCAAGCCACGAAAGACACAGCAAAGCAGGGTTAGGAAAGAGGGAGAGAGAGAAGAGATGTGAATAACACATCCTCCATGGGAAAGCAATATCTTTCTAGAACAATATTTACATGTTTTTATTGGTAATTCATTCTGTTTTGTTTTATTTATTTGGCCTTATTTTGTTGAGACAGGATCTTAATAAGAATGCTGCTTGGTCTAGCGCTCAGTTTGTAAACCAGCTTGGCTCAACCTTGTAGCAATCTTCCTGCTTTACCCCCAGTCCTGAAAGCTGGGATTGTAGGCATAGCCCACTACACTCAATTTAGCAAAACTCATTCTCAAGGTTGCAAGGTTGTTATTTAATCTTGGTAGTTATCTATTAGATTGAAAATACCCCTGGGGCAAGGCAAACGTTATTAAGTCTTTGTTGGTTAATAACTGAGTAGGAGTTTAAATTAATGATGCCCAGTAGAAAGCCAGCTGAGGGGAAGGCCATGGCAAATGGACTCCCTTTTTATTCTTCCAGTACTATTTGCTCAGTGAAGTTAGGTGATAAATAATGAAACATAAATTTATTTTTAATTATTACTGCTACCCTTTCTGATACAAAACAATCCAAGACACAAGGAAAAAGGAAAACATGTAGAAAGATGGCATGTACTACTACAGGTAAGTATGTTCTTCTATTTTTCTTTTTGTTGCTGTGATAAAAGTAACCTAAGGATGGCTTTAATTCTATTCATACTTCCAGGTCAAAGTTCATCATTAAGGGAAGTCAGGGTTCAAGGACTTGAAACAGAAACAATGGAGGACCTTTGCTTTCTGGCTCATATGCAGGCGTCTTATTCTCAGCTAGCTTTCTTATAGATCCCAGGACCATTTGCCCAGGGAATGATGCTGCCCACAGTGGACTGGGTTCTCCCACATCAATTAGCAATCAAGGCAATCCCCATATAACATGCCTGTAGGCCAGTTTGATCTGGGCAATCCTAAGTTGAGACTCCCTTCTCAGGTGACTCTAGGATGTGTGATGTTGACAGCTAAAGCTAACTAAGACATGTATGTAGCCAAATTCATATATTCTAGTACTGTAACCATGATATCTAAATAATTTTCTCCTGTTGCATAAGAGCTAAAAGACAAAAGCTTTAAAAGTACTAAGCTAAAAGACTTTGTGGAAGGGTATAAAAAGACATAAACTATAACCCTAAAAACATAAATGAAGATAAAAGTAACTTTTATATGCACACAAAGTTGAGCTGCCAACATCTTAGAAGGAAACTGTCTCGACTGTAAGGTGTTGTGTGTGAGCCCCATAACAACACAAAGCAGAAGTTTAGAATGTATACACAAAAGGCTAAGGAATTGAACCAAAGCACAACAGAAAGTCAAAGCATAAAGGAAGATAGAAGAAAGCCAATATTTAAGACATAAGAAACTGATCAACCCAGTATCAAAAAATAAACAGCTCAAAAAAAAAAAAGGAGGCAAAAGACTCAGACATTTCCCAAAGAAAACATAAAGGAAAGATGTGTGTCATCACTAATTATCAGGAAAACACACATCAAAGGCCCAATTCAGTATCACTTCACACCTGTCAGAATGGCTACTATCAAAAAGACATCACCAGCCTCAATGTTGACGAGTAATCAAGAAAAGCACCGGATAGAATTAGTAGGAATGAAAATAGGGAGGTATTGTTGAAAACCACATGAAGATTCTCCAAAAACAGAAGAAAATAATCTGTGATCTAGCAGTCCCACTTCAGTGTCTATCCAGAGAAAGTAAAGTCACTATGCTCCAAAGATATCAACATTTACAGCATCATTTACTGTAGCTAAATATGGAAGCCCTGTGCACCTACCAATAGGTGGATGGGTAAAGAAATATATATATGTTGGAATATACAGTAACTCCAGCTCTAGGAGGATCTGATAGCCTCTTCTGGCCTGTGAAATCATGTATACATAATCCCCTCTCCCCTACACACATTTACTCATGTACATATAAACAAAAGTTTGACAATACTGAGAAACAATTTTATTGATTCATTCACTTACAAGGAAAGCTACACCATATAACTGGGGTTGCCCATAGGGCAATGGCTATGGAATGTTTTTCTGTTTCCTTTAGATCAAGCATCAGTGTTCCCTGTGTGGTGGTGTAACCCTGATAGCTAAATTCTGGAATCTGAGTGGTGAAACAGCTGAGTTCTCCAATACTGGTGGAGACTTAAGTCCCTCTGGCTTTGCTCAGTTGTGGCTGAGTCCCAGACCTCTCCTTTGCAACCTCTCCTGGGGAACATGTTTTGTTCTATTAGGATGAGGTTGGGTGGCCTGGCTGTTTAGTGGAAAGCTGAACACTGAGAATTGGGATGGTTTAGATAAGAAAGTGTTCTCCAAAAGCCCAGGTGTTAAAGCCTCAGTTCCTGAGCTAGCTCTATTGGAAAGTACAAGACCATTTAAAAGATGGGACTCTGTAAGAGGTGCTTGGGTCCCTGAAGGTATCCTGTCCATGATGTTGGTGAGTTCTAGCCCCTTCATCTTCCTCTTTTTGCTCCCTGGTTTGTGTTATAATTGGATTTACTCTGTTGCACATTTTTGCAATTATCTACTGTTTTTCCATAAGCCATAAAACAAAAGAGACAACTGCTCATGAATGGAAGATTCTGAAATTATGAGTCAAATTTTTAAATTTTTTTTTAAATCCTGCCCTTTTTTCTTTATAATTCTCTTTGGTATGTTGTATGGGAATAGCATGATGACTAACACAAAATCTTACTCCTTAATCAGAATTTTAAGCCCATTCACCTAGACTCAAGCCCACCTGCACTCTGGTTTGTAGGGGAGCCTGATGCTTCCAGCTCCTACATGTGCTGAACTTCTATGGGGTAAAAGCTCCCTCTGCATGGTTTCCCTATAGGAGTGGTTGTCAACCTGTGGGTCATGACCCTTTGGAGATTGAATGACCTTTTCCAGAGGTAACCTAAGACCCTAGAAAACACATATATTTACATTGCAACTCATAACAATAGCAGAATTACAATTATGATTTAGCAATGAAAATAATTTTATGGTTGGGGGTCACAACAATATTACTGTAGTGAAAGGTAAAAAGCATTACGAGGGTTGAGCACCTCCCCCTATAGGCTCTGAGCTTTTCCTTTTCCTTGCTCTTTCAGGGGACCATTATCACTCCTGCATCTCATCTCCATCTTTTTGACATCTTCCATTTCCCAACTTTCTTTTTGTTTCCTTAAGAGGATCTGATGAAGCTCAGACTAGTCTCAAACTTGCTAAGTAAGTACCTGAGAGAAACTAGAACATCTAATCTGCCTGTCTCCACTTCCCAAATGCTGGGATGGTGAACATGTGAATTACCACACCTGGTTTTATGCAGTGCATGCTATAGAACGAGGGGTCTCAAGCATTCTGGACAAGCACTCTACCAATTGAGCTGCATCTCCAGGACCTCGAGAAAGGGAATAGTAAGGTCTCAGGACCTCCAAGACCAAGTTCTCAGTACAAAGGAGATTTATTTGCCCCAGAGGGAAAAAGGGAAGGGAATATGAGGCAAAGACAGGAGATAGAGTGTAGTTGACTTTTGTTTGTTTGTTTGTTTGTTTGTCTTAACTCTTATGCTCTTTGGACATCCAGTCTCTGAGTGCTCAAACAAATACACACAGAGCCTTATTCTTATAAATAACCCAGCCTTGACTCATTTCAAGCCATCTTTTCTTAAATTATCCTATCTACCTTTTGCAGCTGGGGTATTATCTTTCTCTGTTTCTGTATAGCTTTCTTTACTTCTTACTCTGTGGCTTGCTTTGTAGCTGGGTGGCTAGTCCCTGATGTCCTCCTCCTTTTCTTGCTCCTTGATCACTTCTTCCCAGATTTCTCCTTCTAGTAATTCTCTCTGCCTGTCAGCCCCTCTTATCCTTCCTCCTGCTTTGCTAGTGGCCATTCAACTCATTATTAGATCAATCAGGTGTTTTACACAGCAAAGTAACGCAGCTTCACAGAGTTAAACAAATGAAACATAAAAGAATGCAACACATTTCCAGTTCCGGTTCTGACGCCCTGCTCAGGGACATCTGACTCCAGGGGTCTGCTCACCAGATCCGAACTTGGCAGTGGGATCCAACACAATCGGACACTGCCAAGGTCCCCGTAACAGTCCCACCTCCATCCACGAGAAGAGGACAGACATGAGAGTATTAGAACTGTTTGCATCTACCAGAAGGGAACCTTGGTCCCATACCCACCAGGAGAGGAAGAGACACCTACTACACCCACCAGAAGAAAGGATGAGAAGAGGACAAGGTAAAAACACATTCAACAACAGAAAACCCAATATGATACCACCAGAGACTAGGAGCCATATACCAGCAAGAACTCAACATCAGGATGCAGATGAAGCAGAAGAGAATGACCTTAAAAACATCTTCAGGAAAATGATAAAGGACCTCGATGAGAAAACCCTTAAAGAAATGGAAGAAAAACCAAACCAAAAAATATAAGATATCAACAAATCTCTCAAGGAAATAGTTCAAGACCTAAAAACTGAAATAGAGACAAAAAAGAAGCACAATCTGAGGGAATGCTGGAAATAAAAAAGCTGAGTAAATGATCAGGAACTACAGATGCAAGCATAATCAACAGAATACAAGAGATGGAAGAGAGAATCTGAGGAGTTGAAGATGCACTAGAAGAAATAGACACATCAACCAAAGAAAATCTTAAGTCAAACAAATCCCTAATATAAAATATCCAGGAACTATGGGATACCATGAAAAGACAAAACCTAAGAATAATAGGTATAGAAGAAGGTGAAGAAATCCAACTCAAAGGTGCAGAAAATGTATTCAGCAAAATCATAGAAGAAAACTTTCCCAGCCTAAAGAAAGACATGCCAATGAAAATACAAGAAGCCTACAGAACACCAAATAGACTGAACCAAAAAAAAAGGTCTCCTCGCCATATAATAATCAAAACACCAAACATAGAGAATAAAGAGAAAATATTAAGAGCAGCAAAGGAAAAAGGTCAAGTAACCTATAAAGGCAAACCTATCAGAATTATACCTGATTTTCCATGGAAACTCTGAAAGCCATAAGGTCCTGGATAGATATTCTACCTACACTAAGCGACCACGGATGCTAACCCAGACTACTATAGCCATCAATATAGATGGAGAAAACAAGATATTCCATGACAAAACCAGATTCAAACAATACATATCCACCAATCCAGCCCAATAGAAAATTCTGGAAGGAAATCTGCAACCCAAGGAAGTTAACTACAACCAGAAAAATATAGGCAATAGAAAATCCCACTTTAGCTACAGCCAAAAGGAAAAAGGGATAGAATCCCACACATAATCTCGCCACCATCACCAAATCAAAAACAAACAAGAATGAACAATCAATGGTCATTAATATCCATCAACATTAATGGTCTTAACTTGCCTATAAAAAAACACAGATTAGCAGAATGGATAAGAAAATAGAATCCTTCCTTCTGCTGCATACAAGAAACACACCTCAACTTCAAAGACAGATGGTACCTAAGAATTAAAGGTTGGGGAAAGATTTTCCAATCAAATGGACCCAAGAAACAAGCGGGGGTAGCAATCCTAATATCCAAAAAATTGGACTTTAAACTAAAATCAATCAAAAGAAATGAAGAAGGTCGCTTCCTACTCATCACAGGAGAAATCCATCAGGATGAAGTCTCAATTCTGAACATTTATGCCCCAAATACAAAGGCATCCACGTTTGTAAGAAACATTACTAAAACTCAAATCACACATAAAACCACACATACTTATAGTGGGAAACTTCAACACCCCACTCTCACACCACTGGACAGGAACACCAGAAAGAAACTTAACAAAGAAACAAAAGAACTAATAGAAGTTATGGTGCAATTGGACTTAACAGATATCTATAGAACATTCCATCCAAATACAAAACAATTTACCTTCTTCTCAGCACCACATGGAACCTTCTCTAAAATCGACCACATTCTTGGCAACATAGCAAAACCTCAACCAATACAAAAAAATTAAAATAACTCCCTGTATCTTATCAAACCACCATGCTTTAAAGTTAGAATTCAACAACAACACAAATTACAGAAAACCTACAAACTCATGGAAAGTAACACCCAATTGCATGAATCATGGGTCCAGGAAGAAATAAAAAAAAAGAAATTAAAGATTTCCTAGAATTCAATGAGAATGTGGACACAGCATATCCAAACCTATGGGATACTTTGAAAGCAGTGCTAAGAGCAAAGTTCATAGCACTAAATGCCCACATGAAGAAACAGGAGAACAATCACACTAGAGAATTAACAGCACAACTGAAAGCTTTAGAAAACAAAGAAGCCAATACACCCCAGAGGAGCAGACGCCAGGAAATATTGAGGGCTGAATTCAATAAAATGAAAACTAGGAGAACAATACAAAGAATCAATATAACAAAGAGTTGGTTCTTCGAGAAAATCAAAATGATAGACAAACCTTTATCCAAACTTACCAAACAGCAGAGAGTGAATATGCGAATTAATAAAATCAGGAATGAAAAGGGGGACATAACAACAGACACAGAGGAAATCCACAGAATCATCAGGTCATACTTTGAAAACCTATATTCCTCAAAATTCAAAAATCTAAAGGAAATGGACAATTTTCTGGACAGATTTCACTTACCAAAATTAAATCAAGAACAGATAAGCAACTTAAATAGACCTATAACCTCTAATGAAATTGAAGCATTCATCAGAAGTCTCCCAACCAAAAAAAGTCCAGGGCCAGATGACTTCAAAGCAGAATTCTACCAGAAATTCAAAGTACAGCTAATACCAATTCTCCTCAAAGTATTCCACACAATACAAGCAGAAGAATCATTGCCAAACTCTTTGAGGCTTCAATAACCTTGATCCCAAGCCACACAAAGACACAACTAAGAAAGAGAACTACAGACCAGTATCCCTCATGAACATTGGTGCAAAAATTCTCAATAAAATACTGGCAAATCGAATCCAAGAACACATCAGAGAAATCATCCACCACAATCAAGTAGGCTTCATCCCAGGGATGCAAGGATGGTTCAACATATGAAAATCCATCAATGTAATCCACCATATAAACAGACTGAGGAAAAAAACCACTAGATGCCAAAAAAGCCTTTGGCAAAATCCAACACCAATTCATTATAAAGGTCTTGAAGAAATCAGGGATAACAGGAACATACCTCAACATAATGAAAGCAATATACAGCAAGCCAACAGCCAACATCAAATTAAATGGAGAGAAACTCAATGCAATTCCTCTAAAGTCAGGAACAAGACAAGGCTGCCCACTCTCTCCATATCTCTTCAATATTGTCCTTGAAGTTCTAGCTAGAGAAATAAGACAACAAAAGGAGATCGAGGGAATAAAAATCAGAAAGGAAGAAGTCAAACTCTCACTATTTGCAGATGATATGATAGTCTACATAAGTGACCCGAAAAACTCTACCAGGAAACTCCTACAGCTGATAAACACCTTCAGCAAAGAGGCAGGATACAAGATTAACTCAAAAAAATCTGTAGACCTACTATATACGGATGACACATTGGTGGAGAAAGAAATCAGAGAAGAATCACCCTTTACAATTGCCACAAACAACATAAAATACCTTGGGGTAACACTAACCAAAAAAGTGAAAGACCTGTACCATAAGAATTTTGAGTCTCTAAAGAAAGAAATTAAAGAAGATACCAGAAAATGGAAAGATCTCCCATGCTCTTGGATAGGCAGGATCAACATAGTAAAAATGGCAATCTTGCCAAAAGCAATCTACAGATTCAATGCAATCCCCATCAAAATCCCAACACAATTCTTCACTGACCTTGAAAGAACAATTCTCAACTTTATATGGAGAAACAAAAGACCCAGAAGAGCCAAAACAACCCTGTACAATAGAGGAACATCTGGAGGCATCACCATCCCTGACTTCAAGCTGTATTACAGAGCTATAGTCCTGAAAACAGCTTGGTATTGGCACAAAAATAGACAGATAGACCAATGGAATAGAGTTGAAAACCCTGATATTAACCCACACACCTACAAACACCTGATTTTTGACAAACAATCCAAATTTATACGCTGGAACAAAGAGAACATCTTCAACAAATGGTGCTGGCATAACTGGATGCAAACATGTAGAAGACTACAGATAGGCCCAACCAAGCCTTTCGCCCTGCACACAACTTAAGTCAAAATGGATCAAAGGCCTCAACATAAACCCAGCCACACTGAACCTATTAGAAGATAAAGTGGGAAATACCCTTGAATTAACTGGTACAGGAGACCGCTTCCTGAAAATAACACCAGTAGCACAGACACTGAGATCAACAATTAATAAATGGGACCTCCTGAAACTGAGAAGCTTCTGTAAGGCAAAAGACATAGTCAACAAGACAAAATGGCAGCCCACAGACTGGGAAAAGATATCCACCAACCCCACATCTGACAAAGGGCTGATCTCCAAAATATACAAAGAACTCAAGAAGCTAGTCTCCAAAACGCCAAACAATCCAATTAAAAAGTGGGGTACGGAACTAAATAGACAGTTCTCAATAGAGGAATCTAAAATGGCTGAAAGACACATAAGAAAATGTTCAACATCCTTCTCCATCAGGGAAGTACAAATCAAAACAACTCTGAGATACCATCTTACTCCTGTCAGAATGGCTAAAATCAAAAATACCAATGACAGTTTATGCTGGAGAAGATGCGGAGAAAGGGGAACACTCCTCCACTGCTAGTGGGAGTGCCAACTTGTACAGCCACTTTGGAGATCAGTATAGTAGTTCCTCAGGAAAATAGGAATGAGTCTACCACAAGATCCAGCAATTCCACTCCTAGGCATATACCCAAAAGAAGCACATTCATATAACAAGCACATCTGTTCAACGATGTTCGTAGCAGCATTATTTGTAATAGCCAGAAACTGGAAGCAGCCTAGATGTCCCTCAACTGAAGAATGAATAGAGAAAATGTGGTACATTTACACAATGGAGTACTACTCAGCAGAAAAAAAAAAAAACAATGGAATCTTAAAATTTGCAGGAAAATGGATGGAACTAGAAGAAACCATTCTGAGCAAGGTAACCCAATCACACACACACACAAAAATGGTATGTACTCACTCATATGTGGATTTTAGACACAGAGTAAAGGATTTCCAGCCTATAATCCACAGTGCCAGAGAAGCTAGTAAACAAGGAGAACCCTAAGAGAGACATACATGGTCCTCTGGAGTTGGGAAATGGTCAAGATCTCCTGAGAAAATTGGGACCACAGGAAGGGGGGGAGCTAGGAGAATGAGAAGGGGAGAAGAGGAGGGACTTGGAGGACATGAGGAAGCAGAAAGGTTGAGTCAGAGGAAGAATAGAAGATAACAAGAATGGAGATACCATAATAGAGGAAGACATTTTAGGTTTACAGAGAAATCAGGAACTAGGGAAATGTCTGGAGATTTACATAGATGACACCAGCTAACAATCTAAGCAACAGAGGAGAGGCTACCTTAAATGCCCTTCCCTGATAATGAGATTAATGACTGACTTATATGCCACCTGATAGCCCTCATCCAGCAACTGGTGGAAGTAGAAGCAGACACCCACAACTAATCACTGAACTGAACTGGAATCCAGTTGCATAGAAGAACGAGTGGAGAGCAAAGGGGTCCAGACCAGGCTGGTGAAACCCACAGAAGCAGCTGACCTGAATATCAGGCAACTTTTGTTCCCCAGACTGATAGCTGGGATACCAGCATGGGACTGATCCAGACTCCAGGAACATGGGTTTCAGTGAGGAAACCTCGGAAATCTACGGGACCTCCTAGAGTAGTTCAGTACTTATCCCTAGCACAGGTGTGGACTTTGGGAGCCCATTCCACATAGAGGAATACTCCCTGAGCCAAGACACACAGGTGGGTCTAGGCCCCATCCCAAAGGATATGATAGACTCCTATGACACCCTATGGAAGGCCTCACCAT
Organism: Cricetulus griseus; assembly: GCF_003668045.3. Lineage (NCBI taxonomy): Eukaryota > Metazoa > Chordata > Mammalia > Rodentia > Cricetidae > Cricetulus > Cricetulus griseus. The sequence goes on from NC_048600.1 coordinate 58,946,353, forward strand.
CCAGGGGGCACAGAAAGGATATGTGATAGATAGGGCTTTATTGGGGGGGGGTACTAGGGGAGGAGGGGAGGGAGAGGGAACTCATGGATTGCCATGTAAAACAATCTTGTTTCTTATTCAAATAAAAAATATCTGCAGAAAAAAAGAATGCAACACATCTTTGCATCATTAAACAAATTCTCCACAGCATAAACAATGTAACACATCTTAAAATAATATTCTACAACAATAGAGGATGAGGGGAAATGGAAGGGAACTTGGGAGAGGAGGCAGAGATATTTGTAGGAGGTTGGGATGACTCAAAGACTGCCTCTGGCTAGAGAGGAGAAAGATATGGCACACAGGAAAATGGTGGTTTTTAAAGGTCCAAGGGGAAACCCTGAGTTAGGAAGATGTGTTTAATTTTAATTGGGCATGTTATTTAGGTGAGCCAAATGGGCTTTTGATTGCTGGACTTCAGTACTTTGATAACTGGACTTTGGTAATCAGTCTCAGGAGGAAGAAATGGCCAAATAAGGGAATAGACCTTGGTGGCTAGCTTTGGGAATGTAATCTAATGGTTTTTAGCAAGGCAGAGGGAATGGAGGTTGCCATGTACCGGCTGGCTAGAGTCCCTTGCCTGGTTTCCCTAATCTCTTTGTCTTTATTTGTGTCTTATTTAATTACTATCATTTTAACTGAGTTTAGGGTAGAAATCAAAATTAATAGAACTATTCACTCAGCCACATTTACATGGAAATATTCAGAGGAACCTTTATTTTTTTTATATTAGGCCATATTTATTTTTATGTTATTTACTTATGTAAAAAATAAATATAAAACAGATAAACACACTTTTATTTCCTACTAGAATTAGGAAAATGAACATTTATCGGATCTATTCTGACATGTTAATAGCTTTGGTCTTATATTTTCTGAAAAGGAATAATAAAAAATGTTAGCTAGCATGAGAAGTACAATCTCTGTCTATGGCCACTTTGGGGCCTCTTTTTGATAGTAAACTTTATGTAGGCCCTAGCAAAGGCTGGCATAAAGGAAAGGTGTGTATAAAGGAAAGGAAGAATAGCAACTTGGGAAGCAGCTGAGCAAAAGGCAAAGAAGTGCTAGAAGACTGGATGGAGAGGAGTCTGAAGATCCAATCCCACTCCTTGCACAATCCTTCCTAGGTGAAGCTGTCCCAGTAAACAAATACCATCTTAGAGTAATAAAAACAACCTCACCCCACCCCACCCCCCAGCATCACCAAAGAAAGTGTTTGAACTCAGCAATGCAAAGCTCAAATGAAATGAGTAAAATGCTATCCCAAAAGAATTCTGGAAGTTCCTGAAATCTGCTGAGCTGGACTGTGGCTTCAATGACAGCTGATGTGGTCCTGGAAGGAATGAGAGACTTAGATTACAACTAAGGATGGCTTGACCAGCTCCCTCCCCTTCCGCTCTCTATTCCTCAGAGGAAATTTCATTCTCTGTCTTGGGCTCTCTTCTCTGCCAGTCTGTATTATCCTTGGCTGTGAAAACATCATCTTATTTCTTTTTTGCTTTGGTCCCCTCCTTTTGTGTGCTTAAGTTGAAGCTAGATCTAAAATCCACTAACTGTAATTTACTTGTCAATAGACTGTCTCTGAACCTATGACAGGGCAGTGCATCTCCCTCAGCCTCGGGTCTACTGGAACACACAGTATCATATGCACAGGAGAATTCTCTATTTTTTTATCTATATTTATCACAGTATTTACTGTCTAATCCTCTTATCCTCCAATGCATGTTAGCCACACGAGCAGCATAAAAATGCAACATGATAACTGTGTGCGTAAGTGCTTGTGTTCCTGGTCCTTGATTCTGAACTGAAAGACAAAACCAAAGAATGAGCTATCAACTCATAAACTGAAATACCCAAATTAGAGGCTATTCTTCCCAAGACACAACCCCCAGGATCACAACGATTCATTTAGCAAATTGGTCCCTCTGCAGGAGGGATCTGCAGAGATTTCAAGTCCCTAGGAAGTCCAGGTTTTAGCCATACCACACCTCAGATGGTCTGAGATCAGGTCAGAAAGACACATTTAATGAGGTCTAGCCCAGTGCTCAAGCAACATAGGAAGATTTGGAAAGCATGGAAGTCTTTTTCTCCTACAGTTCCCCCTGAGACTTCCTGAAGAAGAGTTACACTATGTAGTTTTCTGTCCTTGACTTACTTTTACTTAAGCTGGGCACCCACCCTGTGGCTCTGGCTTAGAGCCCTTTGGTAGCCTAAGAGGTCAAGGTCATGGTTATTCAGGCAAGATAAAGACACAAAGAACAAGGAGGGAAAGAAGGAAGGAAGGAAGGAAGGAAGGAAGGAAGGAAGGAAGGAAGGAAGGAAGGAAGGAAGGAAGGAGGAAGGAAGGACTTGAAGGGGAATGTTTGGGAAGACTCTGCATTTTTTTCTTTGAGTTCTCTATCTATTTTTCCTTGTCTAAGATGCTGGGAGTTATAAAATGCCCCATCACTTTTCCTCCAAGAAAGAAAAAAGTTGCCAAGTGTCCGTGCTTGCTTTCTATTGCTGTGATAAAGACTATGACCATAAGCTACTTGGGAAGAAAAGGGTTTATTTATGAGGTTTGCATACTCCAGCAGAGTCAGTCATTGAGGGAAGTAAGGGCAGGAACAAGAGAGGAACCACTGAGGGAAGCTGCTCACTGACTTGCTCCCACACTCAAATTCAGCTGCTTTTCTTAGACCTCCCAGGATCTCCTGCCCAAGTGTGGTACCACCCACACTGGACTGGCCCCTCCAATATCAATCAGCAATCAAGAAAATGCCCCCACAAACATGCCCAAAGACCAGTCTAATGGAGGCAATTCCTCAGTTGAGATTCCCTCTTCCAGATATATCTAGGTTCATGTCAAGGTGACAAGAAACCACTCTCACACTAAGTCAGCATGATAGCATGATACTATACTATCTTAACACTTAGAATTTTTATTTTATATTAAAATCAATGAATATAGACAATTATACTAGGTTATCTTCCTTATAAACATATCAGACTGGCACGTTCATAAATAGATATGTATTTTAAGATATATCTATATTCACAATCAATATATATGGGAAGACATTTAGTTCAGATATTGCTAAATCTCATTGAATCAAGAGGCTAATGCTCCTGCATCGATTGTCCACTTAGAAGCACCCCGCTCAAGTTCTTCCTTTGTACCATTGAGAGCAGGTACACAGCAAGACTTCCATAAAAAGCTGCATTTAGGCACTTCCAGAGAGTGCCATACATAGACCACAGTGTAAGTGGCAGCCAGGCCCACAGTTTTGTGATGTGCACAATCTGTGCATTTGTATATGGGAACCACTTCAAATAGTAATTCTTTATTTAAATATCATGAACTCCACTTTCACAACTAGTTGTAATCATTTCTTCTGAAATGTTATACCCAGCATGAAGGTCAAATTATTTTATAACTATAGTTAAGTTTCTCCTGTTTCTATAAATTCTCTTCTAGTATGACACAGACTTGATAATGCAATGCCTTTGGTTAGTCTCTGTAGAAGGTCAATATTCACCAAACCTAAGTTAACTACTAAAAGTTTTTTCTGTGTATTTGTAGGGAACAATTAAGCCTCCTATTCTGGTAACTTCCCCAAACTAAACAAATTCACTTCACTTAACAAGCTATTACCATGACCAACAACTATGTTAAGAATTTTGTTTCATGATATCATTTGGAATATGAGTATTCCCTTCTCACAGATGAAGACAGCAGTGGTTCAGATTATATCTTAGTATGTTTCCTATTGCTATAACAAAACACCTAAGCACAAGCCTGGACTGTGCAGTGCATGAAGAACAAATATTTGGGGTTTAAGAGATGGCTCAGCAGTTAAGAGCAAGTACTGGTCTACCACAAGGCTAGAGTTCAGTTCCCAGTACCCATGTTGGAAAGCCCACTGACTGATGCATGCAACTCCAACTCCAGGGAGTCTGACATCTCTGTCCTCTGAAGGCACCGTGTGTGTGTGTGTGTGTGTGTGTGTGTGTGTGTGTGTGTGTGTGTGTGTGTGTGTGAAATTTAAAGAAAAGAGGCTTACATAGCTCATCATTCTGGAGGTTGAAAGTTCAAGACTAGGCAACCCTGTCTATTAAGCCTTTGGTGAGGGCCTTCTGGCTATGTCACAGATTGCCCAATGATGCAATGACTTTTGAGAGGGAGAAAAGGTCACATCATAATTCAGGAAATAAGAGGGATTCAGTTTTTTATGACTGATAACAAACCTGTCGCCAGTGATGACTACCTGGGGTTGTAGAAGACCTACACTAATCCTTTTCAAAGATGATGCCCCAAGCCTTAATTCCCTTCCTCTACACTCCACCTCTTAAAGGGCCCACCACCTCATCACCACCATCCTAGGGACAATGCTTCCAGCACTCAAACCTTGGTGTTTAAAACAAGTCCACACTGTAATGAAGAGTAAGTTCTAAAATTAGCCTATCTGGATCCAAATCTCAGAGCTCTGTCACCTCAGGCAAATCCCTTTGTCTGTCTCAGTTGAGGAATGGAGAGCTTGACAATCCCCATTCAGTAAAGCTGCCTGCCCGGTATTTGAAACATTTATCACAAAAGTGGCGACTAGCCATCTTCATTAGCATCACAACTCCAATACCCTCTATGTGGGAAGGGCCAAGAACGCTGGGCTGGCTTTTACCACTCTATCTTTCCAGAATTTGCAAAAAGATCTTGGAAGCTGTCTGCTGGCTTCCTTGCTGTATAAACGTGAGACCGCAGCACGTCTCCTGGGAAGAATTTGTCCCTCAGACTCACCACTCTCTCCTGTTTGCCACTCTCCTGGTTACTCTAATGCTTTGGACCCCACCTTCTTTCAGAGGCCAGGTCTCCACTCTTTTGTTGGCACGACTGGACTGGACAGAACTTTGAGGAAAAAAACAAATTAGCTAACTCCTAAGGGATAACTTCAAACCATATTCAGTTTTATGGCAAAGGATTGTCCTTCCAGAAGGCCAGGCTGTTGACCATTGTAAGGAGTTCCTGGGCTTGGTACCTCCCTCCAAAGCTGGTAACCTAGCCCAGTCAGTCCAGGAGCAAGGGCATTGCCCGAGATTCCAGAGATGTACAATTAGAGTCCCTGCATGCCCCCGGAGACTTCTTATGTGAATTAGCATCTCCTTCTAAACATGAAATCCAAGATAATAAATTGTCCTAAAGGGCTCAGATGTCTTTAATCAAGGTTTTATCTTCTCCCCCAGGCCCAGTGACTTCTAATGAGCTCCAGCTCACATCCCGGATGAATTATCCATGGGGGAGTGTGTGCACCCAGGGAAAATAAACAGTCAGACTCGGGTTTACTCTTTAACTCACTCCATCCAAAAATACTTTTCTTTTTCAAAGATGATTTTTCAAATAGAGCAGTGAATGGTGATTAACTCTTCAGGTCAAAAGGTGAAAAAAAAAATGAGAGATATTTTGTGTCCTGTTGATTTATGAGGTAATGAGAACTTGAAGTATATGCAGCTGTGCTTGTTTGTGGGAGGGTTTCTTGTAGACCAAGCTGGTCTCGAACTCACAGAGATCCTCCTGCCTCTGCCTCCCGAGTGCTGGGATTAAAGGCGTGCACCATCAAGGTCTAGCCTACCCCTGAACTTGCAGTGTAGCCAAGGATGACCTTGAACTCCTGACCCACCTGTCTCCACCTCTCAAGTGCCAGAATTACAAACATGCCCCACCACAACTAGTTTTATCTATAACTTTTGACAAGTTGTTTTTCCTTACCTTGGGCCTCAGTTTACTCATCTGCTAAATGAGGAGAATGTCTGCCTCTCACTCTTATTATGAAGATCTATGGAAAGATCTATGGAAATCATTTCCACAGTTCAGCAGATAGAAGTAATGGTTGAGTCTTTATAAAGGCTGCTGCTTTCAAAATGCCATGCAAATTTGTATATAAATTGAATTTGGCAAACTCTTCCTGTTCTCCATTGATTTACAGGATTTCGAGGACACTTCATCTTTGCTCCAGGATCTATCGTCTGAACTTGGGCTTTTCCTCTGCCTTCTGACTTCTTCCATCAAAAGCTCCTGATCTATGAATGAATTCTTAGATGCCTGGGGGAAGATAGCAGAAGCAATGCATTGTCTCTGCAACGAATAATCACCTCTTAAGTGATAGGGTTTCTAAGTCAGTATATTGAGCTTTCATATGCTGAGCCTACACACTGGGGAACTCTCCACTTCGATTTCCCAGCAGCCTCATTTGCTGTGAATGAAACCAGCAAAGGGCTGGGGAGATGGCCCAGTGGGTAAAGTACTTGCTGTAGAAATGTGAAGACCCAATTGCAGATAGATCCCCAGAAACTACATAAAGCCAGAAGCATAGTGAGGTCTAGCCCAAACTCTTCTACAGTGAGATGGAAGATGGAGACAAGTGCATACCTTGAAGCTAGTGGGCTCCCAAGCCTGGCACATGCCACAGTGAACAAGAGACCCTGCCTCAAATAAAGTGCAATGCTAGGATCAACACCTGAAATTATCCCCTGTCCTCCACATGTGGACCATGACATGCTTGTATTCACATTCTTACACACACACACACACACACACACACACACACACACACACCAGCAGGAGAGTGAGCATGAGAAATTTAACAAATGAATAAGAAAGAAATGGCATAGAATGACTTATCCTCGAAAGAATGGTGAATCTGTCAACTACTGTTTTCTGCAGAGTAGGTGCGAGGGTGACTTTTGTTGCTGATATTGTTGCTTACAGGCCTAATATTCTTCTAAACAGCTTTAGAGGCATGGCAACTTGAAAAAAAAAAAGATACAGAAATAACCCATGTATCTTCCCTTATCAACAACCCCCACATCAAACCCATGTTAATATGTCATCTCTACCTGAAGTCCAAAGTTATTTTTAAGTTCATTCTTGGTGTCACATATTCTGTAGGTTTTGACAAATCTATGATAATGTGCATTCATAGTTGTGGTACCATACAAAATGGTATACCTGTTCTTAAAATTCTCCGTGCTCCAGCTAGCCAATCTTCTCTGTCTACTCACCCCAGGCAACCATTCGTCTTTCCATGTCTCTGGGGTTTTACCAGAATAAGGTTTTTTGCTTGTGTTTTTTTTCCATGCACTCTTCCTCTTCCAGCTTTAGGAAGAGGAAAGAGCCTCTGGCAAGGTCACTCCCAGACTTGTAGTGAGGGCCAGCTCTGTGTGTAAGCCTGTGAATCTAAGAGTGGGTGTTTGAGAAGGGAGCTGAACTTCTGCCCTGGAGCTTGAGTCTGGATGAGGATGGAGGCACCAGCTCCCTTCCCAGTCCCATTGCTTCCCTTCTCTATGCTGCCTCTTGGCTCTGGACCACACCTAGAAGACAAGAGAACCTACAAGCACTCTAGTCCTGGGCATCCTGAACTTCTTCTGAGCAGGAGTGGGTGAATCATCCTCTAGCCTCTCCATTGATTAGAAGATGAATATGAATATGTGCTCCCTTGGGGGATATATTGAGTCTATAGACAGACAAAACCTCAGCCATTATTCATAGGTTTAATATCCACCTCAGTCCTGGCAGCGACTTCAGATTATGAGGCCCTTTGAGGAAGAAGCCAAGAATAATAAGAAGACTAGAAAAGGAAATATTTGAAGCTGTTTTTAACTTGAATTCCTGCTGCTGATGTAAAATTCACACTCACAATTGTGGAACTTCTGTCGATGCAAAGGGAACAAGATCTCCTAACCGCCCCCAAGTCTATGTAGTTCTGTTATCTCTGATTAAAGCCCATTATTTCTGTGTCATTGCTTCAAGTGTATAGAAAGCTCTCTCCTCCCCATTCTCTTTATTTTTCTTCCCAGGAGAAAAACCAAGTTCCCAGGAGGCTCTTCATACTTGCTTGACCTCTTATCAAGGTTATCTGTCCCACAAAACACTTGTGATGCTGGCTGGTCCAGGTCCCATCCAAAGTCATGGACAGCCTCCTCTGAGACTTTTCTGTTTTCGGGCCTGGGGACTGGCTTTTCCTCTGGTCACACCCATTCCTAAGGTATTCATAGCTGATATAATTGTAGCACCATGTACACTGGCTATCTCTCCTATGTCCAATGTCTGATCTTACTGATTTTGAGGACTGTAGTATCCTCCCACTGAGCCTCAGCCTTGCCTCTTCCTTACAAAAGACTCTGCAACAATCTCTTCTTGTTACTAAGGAAATCAGTGTTCCCTTTAGTGGGATCTTAATCTTGTTAATAAAAGAATTTAAGAGTGGACTTTGGATGTTGAGGATCATTTAATTAGAGTCTGGGAGAAAGACAACAGAGATGGTTCATTGTAAATCCTGAAAGGCATTGAGAGGAGGAAAATAGAGAAGAAGAGAGATAGCCAACCTGAATTAGGGTCCAAAGGCTCAGTAGGTTCAGCAATGGAGGCTGTCAAGTTTTGAATGGTAGAGGAGATGGGGAGCTTCAGAAAGAAACTGAGAAAGCCAGAGGGTTCGATCAAGCATAAGGATTTGGGTATGTGTCCAAAGAAAAAATAGAAAAGAAAAGGGGGAAGTTAAACATTCTTTGGTTAGAATTCAGAAGAGGACAAGCTTAGCAAGAAAGATCTACAAGCAATTGCTTTGGAGGAGGGGCTTCTAGGGTATATAAGCACATTATCTAACTAAGGGGACACTTATTCCTCCCACCTCCTTAGTGTGTCTTTAGGTAAATCAACTTTACTGAGGAGTGGTCTCCTGTCGAAGTGACTGACAGGTCCAGCTCCATTAACTCTAAAGGGAGGAGGCAATCATAAGCAAAGTGCCAGTCTTTGGAGCAGATCAGAACACTGTGCCTCTACCAGGGGCCAGGAGTACATTCTATTCTCTTAACAAGGGGAATTATCTTTCCCTTAATGGATCACAACAAAGCCCTGAAACTTCCACCTCTGCACATAGTATTTTAAATCCTAAGGAGGGGCAGGGATGTTGTTTCTATCCAGGGAAATGGGAGGTAGGGCCCAAAGTCAACCATTAGGGAGTGGTCCAACCCTAGTGGTCTCCATATCTAGCTACCTAATACTGCCAAACATCATCACAGGGGTCCTCTGGAAAGCACTTAACTCTGAAATCCTAACTACCTTCTTCTCCTCTAAAGGGGCCATGGGGATATTTTCATATCTCATTCATGCTGTGGATCTGAGGTGGACTTGGGACCAGATGCAAAGGAGCTATATCCAGCCCTCTCCACCTAAAAATGCCACCATATTGATCTTTGACATGATCTCAAATGCTATGAGGTATCCTAATGGACAGGTGGTATCTGCCTGCATTTCAGATCTTATTTTATGTCTCCAGTTCTCCCCCATCCTTTCACAGGTTGAACACAGAGCAAAAGGCACAGAATAATTACTCTCTGCTCACCCTTCCCAGATGACATTCCTCTAAAGGGTCTAAGGCGAATGGGCAGTTAAGTAATTACATGCAGGACCTGGCATACAACACGTGCTCTATTGGTCTTCAAAGGTTGATCTAAACATATTAATTAGTCAAGTAAAATATTTGCTTGGTTACTTAATTGACTTAATTGAACATGGCTCTGTTCAGTCTGAGAGTGTGTCTTAGTATTTTAGCTATTGCCTAGCATTCACAGGGCCCATAGTTCCAAGCCCAGCACTGAAAACAAAAGGCTAATACTGCCTATCATAAGGCTATTGTGCTGTTACCTGAGACAGCATAGTAGGAATTCAATTGTTGCTTTATGAATTGATTCTTTTAGAGGGATAAGATCCACTCTTCTCTAAAGACAAACACTTCTGGGCTAGAAGTGTAACAGGATACGAATGGATCATGTTTGACCCCTAAGGAACCAGGACATACTGAATAGAAATAGAAAAGTAAAATATATGGCTTTCCCACCCATAATTGTCATGATTCATGTTTTTGTTTTATTACTACTTTACAGAAATCCCTAAGAATGTACATGGCCAAGCCAACTTTAGGGGATAGTTTTGATGTGAATGGGTCAGAAGTTCCTTTTGGATCAAAATCCAAAGAAACACGAATGTTCCTCCCAGACTATCTTTCATGGTACCAGAAAGCGCCATACGAGCTTCCAAAGGAAGGAATCAATTAACAGTTACCCAGCTATGATGCTTGAGTAAATTGGGAGTGAGGGGGCATGGGAGAGGGTAGAAGGGGAGGAGGGAAGAGGAGTGGGAAAAAATGCACAGCTCAATAAAAACAAGTTAAAAATAAAAAAAAAAAACTACTTGCTGTGGTCATGATTTCTCTTCACAGCATAAAATTCCTAACTAAGACAGAGGGTTTGGAGGGAGGAACAGGAAGGGGAAATGATGTAACTATGTTGCAATCTCAAAAAAAAAGCAACAATAAAAACAAACTTTTAATTAATAAAAATTTTTAAAGAATCCAGAAAGTGACCCGTGCAAGGCTAAAGAATTTGTTAATCCAAATTGGGAAGAGCCCCACTCTGAAGAGAGCTGTGCTCAGAACTTTGTTTAACACATATCAGAAGCTGGGTTGGTGGCTGGGTGGATAGAGAAATGAATGAGTGAATGAATGAATGCATGAATGTTTGATTCCAGATAGATTTCTAAACCTTGCTTCTTACCCTTCCTCATTCTGAGGGTCTCTGTGGGCACATTTATCTCATGACACTTTGGCTACCTTAGTTTTGAAAAACAAATGTCTGAAAAGAATTGTCAATCCCACCAGTCTAGAATAAGATCACTACCACAGTTCAAAGTCAAATTTGAAGCAAGCTTTAATTCAATACTGGCCAGGTGGATGGACTCTGGCCAGGCCCATCTCGGGTTCTCCAGAAAATGGCCCTGAATCAAGTTTTGCCATGGCTTAAGTATTTCCCATCAGATCCAATCAAGGGCAAGCATACATCCTGATGCCTCCAGCGTACATCCAATCATAGGCAAGCATACATCCTGACATATTTCCTGCCTGTGAAACTCCTGCCCACATGTGATCAAGCACGAGAGGTATAGATTGGTCAAACAAACTTGCTTAGGTGAGTGAAAACATGTGAGTTGTTATCTTAGATAAACAATAGCCTTGATCATTTCAGGAACTATCTGCCCTGGACAAAGGGCTTGCAGATCAGAGGCATTTTTGTTTCATGGATCTCTGTGGCATAGTAATTAAAACTTAAAATGTAACTTTGGCTTTCACAGAGTGAGTCACTGTCATATGCGCTAAGTTTCAAATCCGGGACAAATGTTGAGGTGCCTATTTAACATATCAAAGCTGGACCAGGCTCTCCCAGCATCCCTCAGTCGCTAGCTGTTACAGGGTACGGCTGAACATCCCACTCTCTACCATAAGGGCTGCACTTCCCCTAGAGTCTCTTCCTTATATAATCCAGACATTTTGGTTACTCTTTCCTTTTGGACCATTGGCCTTCTGGCTACTGGATCTGGTTCCCCTTTCCTGTTATTTATCCCCCTTCCCCCATGGCCCAGCTTAGCCTAGTCATGTCCTCTCAGGCATCTTCCAGATATCCCTGCCTCTGGCTATCCCACATATCTGTAATAAACTTTCTCCTCCACCACACCTAGGAGCAGTCATGTCCTTTCCTTTCCTTTCCTTTTTTTCATTCAATATGCACATGAACAAACTCCTGGATTCTATGTCCTCTGTTCTTCCACCAACTTACACACATGCTGGTTATCGCAGAAAGCCCTGTATTCTGTTTACTGTAGGCATCAGCTTGTATATGAAAACCAAGAATCAGGAGTTTGAGGCATGGAAGTGAAAATACAGTATGATTCCTGCCCTGTAGAAATTTGTAACCTGGTTGGGAGAAAAAATAAACACACAGATACAGACTTATTCATGAAGGAAATATATATTAAATTACATTTAAACGTTAGAACTATTTCCTGCTACAGGTTTTCAAAATAGCAGGTGGTGCCATCGAGAACCACAGCAGTGAGAGAAGATGAGGGAAGATGAGATTATGTGAGTCACATTCATGAGTCAGATCCAGTCAGGAGGAGATAGAGACGGGAGGAGACCCAGAACGCCAAGAAGACTGTGCCTCCCTTTGCTTCCTCGCTGGGAGATCCTCTCAGATGTGGGTAACACCACTAAATAATAATCGTTACTACATGTCAGGCATTCAGCCAGGTGTTTAACGCGAATTATCTCAGCAAATCCTCTCACAAGTTTGCCAAGACAGAGTGACAAATACTGATGGAATCTCCCTGCCCTCTTTCTTACAATGCTCAATGCTGGTAGGGAAAGACATATTGAACTAAAATAACTGACATCCCAACTTCCACTAGGGCTGGTCATTTGCATGTAGCTGTGGTCAATGAGGAGTAAAATGCAGCCACGAAGTGAGACTTTCCAGAAAGCTCTTCAACACAGACAAGTGCATCGGGTTCATCTTTTAAACTTCCCAGCCTTTTGCCCTTTCCCTTAATATCTTGCCTGCACCTGTGGCCCAGAAAGCTTGGACAGTGTGATGGTTAACACTAACTATCAATTAGAAAGAACCTGAAACTCACCTCTGTAAAGGAGTTTCTAGATTACTGATGGTATCCTCCTTAGTTTTTATTGTCAACTTGGGAAGCAGGAACCTCAACTGAAGAGTTGCTTGTGTCACATAGAGATTGCCCTCACTGATGATAGCATGGGGAGGCCCAGCATGCTCTAGGCAATGCCATTCCTACCTAGTTGGGCCTGTGCAGCAGAAGAAAACCAGATGAGAAGGAACCTGTGTCATAACCTGCATTCCTCCAAGGTTTCTGCTTGAGTTCCTGCCCTGATTTTCCTCAGTGATGGGCTGTGACCTGGAACTAGAAGCTAAAATAATTTTTTTTTCTCCCTCAAGGTGTTGAAACTGTAACTAGTGGGAAGACCCATGCTAAATGTGAGCAGTGCCATCCCAGGGCTGGGGTCCCAGACTGAGCAAAAAGAAAAAAAGCAAGCTGAGAACCAGCATTCATCACTCCCTGCTTCCTGATTATAGATGCAGTGTGACCAGCTGCCTCAAGCTCTCGTTGCCATGGCTTCCCTGACATGATAGACTGAGCCTTCAAACTGTGAGCCAAAGAAAATCCTTCCTTCCTTAAGGAGATTTGTCACAGCCATGAGAAAAGTAACTAATACAACAGCAAGACAGAAGAAACCTGAGACCTTGAAGGATCCTTTGATTGTGTCAACCCTGGACTGCCATCTCTGAGCTTCTTGTCATATGGAAAAAATCAGCTTCTATTTGATTAACACTGTTGTGTGATCTTTGTCATATTCAGCTGAACACAATCTCAATGCATATGGGTTTAGTGATACTAACACTAAAAACTTAGAAACAAGACTCAAAAGGTGTCGCTATAAAGGAAAAAACCAAGAATCAAACCCCCAGATCAGGGTTGTTTGACTCCTAAACTAGATTGATTGTCTATGAAACTTCCAAAAATCACATTGAAAAACTGAAGAAGCAGACTTTAGCTGGTTTTTGCCATCTCATAGAACTCCTTCTGAAGTCTATTTTTAAATGAGCTGGTCGTGCCTTTTGACCAATTTATTGCTTCAGAATATTCTAGAAGGCACTAACAGATCACAATCATGATGATGACATCCCCATCTTGCAGCGGATGGTTCTTCCTGCCAGCCTGGTCCCACAGCCATGTTGGCCCCAAATAAACACCTAGAGACTTATATTAATTATAATACTGTTGGCCAATGGCTTGGGCTTCTTATTGGCTATCTCTGTCTTAATTATTAACCAATAACTACTATCTATGGATTTCTACATGGCCTTATCTCACTGGAGAACGCCTGACTCGTGTCCTCTCTTCCCGGGCTCACATCATGACTCCTCCATGCCTACACTTCCCAGAATACTTCTCATCTCGTAGCCCTGCCTATCCTTCCTGCCTGGCCACTAGCCAATCAGTGTTTTATTCATTAACCAATAAGAGAAACATATGTACAGAAAGGCAACACTCATCACCTTCTTCCTCTCTCTTCTCAATTCCTGGTTTGGGGATTAGTAGGTGTACCTAATATAATAGATGGTTTGAAATCTTGTTTAAAAAAATAAAGATAGCCAGGCATTGGTGGTGCATGCCTTTAATCTCAGCACTCGGGAGTGAGTTCGAGGCCAGCCTGGTCTCCAGAGCGAGTGCCAGGATAGGCTCCAAAGCTACACACAGAGAAACCCTGTCTCAGGAAAAAAAAAATGATAAAAATGATCCCTGAGAAAGGTTGGCAAGATGACTGAGTAAAGGACCTGTCACCCCAGCACCAGGACCCAAGTTTGTATCCCCAGCACCCATGTAAAAGCTAGGAATGGTGACACATGCACTATAAACCAATTCCCATGGGAAAAAAAAAAACAGCCTGATCCCTGGAGCTCACTGGCCAGTCAGTTTAGTCAATCAGTGAGAGAACTGTCTCAAGGAAAGAAAATCAAGGAAGATGCCTGAAGTTAACATCTGGCCTCCAAATGTATGCCCACACACAGACAGAAAAAGGATACCTATATACACTGAACACACAATATTAGAAGCAATTATCTCTGGGACAGCCATTTGTTTACTTATGGGTATGTGTCATTGTCACATACATCCTTGAGAGTGTTACCTTGCATACACAGGTGTCCAAGTGTCTCAGGAAGGGCAGAGAAGGAACATTTCTCTTTTGCTGAGGAATCTCATCCTCCCTTCTGGCTTCTACCAATGGGCAGAGATGGCAACAAGCGATTCCATCAGTGATAACTAAACTTCTGTGCAGGACTTGAAATTTTAATTTCCTTCTGGAAAGCTGGAGAGAGCTAAGCTTATTTAGGGCCAAGAATTCATGAACTTTCCCAGAAAAGGAAAAACAAAAGAAAAAGAAAACAAGACACATCCACTGGCCTCTGTGTTTTCTTGAAAAATGAAAAGGCAGGGGCTCATTCTGAGTGCCCCTTTACATGAAACTCCGGAGTTGTTCTTTCCACACTTTGCCCAACTAGCATGAGTGGTCAGATGGGACACAAGCCTGAGAAGCCACTACACTCAGCCAAGGGCATCCATGCCTTCTCTTTTCTTTTTCCTTTCTGTAAATTGGTATAATTCTCTTTTTTCTTTTCATGTTCAAGTTGCTTGTATGCTTAAGACCTTCTGCTGCTCGATAAGTTCTCACCGTGGGTCAGGGATGTTTTAAAACACTTATGTTGTCTGATCCCATCAAATATTTCCACTTCGAAGACAAGAAACTGAGGTTGAGAGGAGATGTAACTTGTCTCAGCTCACACAACTAGGAAGTATCAAGGCTCGAGCTCAAGCCTAAGCCCTACAGCTGCAAAACCCTCCAGACTTCAGTCACACCATGGATGACCAGCACAGTCACTAGCCTGATAAGTCTGGAATCTCCATCCTGACATCTTGAATGCAAATGGCAGATACAGCTTCTGCTTACTTTAAATGTAGAGAGGAGAGAAAGGAGAGGCACATCCTGTTGGCATTTTGTTTGTCTATCTATCTGCTGTGTTCTAATACAAGTCCCTCTTTGTATCCCAGGTGGACCTAGAACACACTATGTAGCTCAGGCTGACCTTAAACTTGTAGCAATCCTCCTGCTGTGGCATCCTAAGTAGTAAAATTATTCATGAAGCTTTGAGAGGCAAATCCTCAAGCAGTGTGTGATTAGCCACAGCCCACATCTTAAGCAGGGGACAGAGAATAAGAAATGGAACAGATGCTATTAGATGGGGATGTGATGGGAACAAGGCTGGAATAAAGAAACTGTGTATTCTAGCATACCCTTGAGGAAGAAAGAGGTCTTGGTGAGTTTAATGAATTTGAAATTGAATTTTGACATAAACTTGGAGCCAAGGAATGAACAGCCAGGTGTTCCCAAAGTATCCTACTCTTCGAATTCATGCACTTGCTCAGTCATGGATATTCGTGCATTGCATAACCCCTTTTATCTTCAAGCAGGGGACTGGACTATTCATTACTCCAAGACCTTCTATGAATGGCTAATATGGGGGAGCCAGATGTATGCAGGCACTCATGTTCTAAGCTTCATTGCACCCCATCACCAGCCAGGCACAATAGTAAGTACTGGGAACAGGGCCATGAATAAGCTGGATACAGTCTTTAGATACATGAACTCTGTACTCGATGTGTTTAGTCTCCCAGCCCAGAGAGCAAATGATACTTGTTGGTGGTACTGTTCAGGAAGGTTATGGAACCTCTACAAGGTAAAGCTTTGCTGGAGGAAGGACTTCACTCTGGGCCAGCCTTGAGGTTTTATAGCATGGACCCAGTTCCTATTCTTACGGATTCCTGGCTGCTAGGTCAACCTCATGCTTCTGCTGCTGTGACTTCCTTACCATGATGGACTGTGTCCCCTCTGGAGCTGTAAACCGCATTAAACTATCCTCTGCTTTTCACAGCACCAGAGAAGAAATGAACACACAGAGGGACACTGTTTGGGATGTGGTGAGTCTTTCCATTTGCTGCTCCCAAATTCATCCGTTTCTAACCTACTTGGGACTCCAGAGAGGAGAGCATCAATGGATCAATGTATTTCCCACTTTCTTTTCTATGAGGTTCAGTGTGGATGGATTTATATTAAGGTCTTTGATCCATTTGGACTTGAGTTTTGTGCATGATGATAGATATGGATCTATTTGCATTCTTCTACATGTTGAGAGACAATTATACCAGTACCATTTGTTGAATATGTTTTCTTTTTTCCATTTTGTATTTTTAGCTTTTTTGTCAAAAATTGGGTGTTCGTAGGTATGTACCAGTTTTTAAATTTTTTATTTTAAAAGCACTCTTATTTTCATATCCATCCCCCATTCCCTCACCCTCCCATCCTCCCATGCTCCCCACCCCCCCAACCCATCCCCTCCCCTCCCCAGGGAGACACATCATTTGGGGGAAGGCCCAGACCTCCTTCCTGTATCTAGGCTGCAATAGTATCCCTCCATAGGGAATGGGCTCCCAAAGTCCATTAGTGCTCTAGGGATAAACACTGGCTCCACTGTTAGAGGTCATATAGACTGTCTTGGCCTCTTAGCTGGCAGCCACATTCCATGGGCTTGGTTCAGTCCAATTCTGGTTCCCCAGCTTTATGACTAGGGTCTCATGCTCTCACTAGGTCAGTTCAAATGTTTCTGTGGGTTTCTCCAGCACCTTCTTGGCTCCTTTGCTCATCACTTCTCCCTCTCTGAAACTGGATTCCAGGAGTATGGATCAGTGTTTAGCTTTGAACAGCTACTGGATGAAGGCTCTAGGAATGGTAACCAGGGTAGTCATCAATCTCATTATAGGGGAAGGGCATCAAAGACAGCCTCTCTACCACTGCCTAGATTTTTAGTTGGGATCATCCCTATAGATCCCCTAACACTTCCCCTGTGCCAGACCTTTCTCCAGACCTGTACTGTCTTCCTCTATCAAGGCATCTCCTTTCTTTCCCTCCTCTATTCCCCCCTGTCTCAGTCCTCCTGTTCTCCCCCTCCTCTTATCCTCCTCTCCTCTTCCAACCTCCTTCCTCCCCCCCCACCCCAGTGCTCCTAATTTGCTCAAGGGTTCTTGTCCCCCTCCCCTTCTTCAACGGACCATGCATTCTTTTCTTGGGGTCCTCTTTGTTTCCTAGATCCTCTGGCAGTGTGGATTGTAGGCTGGTAATCCTTAACTCTATGTCTAATATCCATATATGAGTGAGTACATACCATGTTTGTCTTTTTGTGAGTGGGTTACCTCACTCAGGATGGTTTCTTCCAGTTCCATCCATTTTGCTGAAGGTGTTTAGCAGTACCAGGCAATCTTGCACCCAATGAGAACTGATAAAGCATAGGTAGGAAGACACTTGGTCTACACTGGCCCACTGACTTTCTTTCTTATTGGAGAGTAACATTCAAGAAGGTTAGCTCTTACCTGGCAGCCTCTGAGAAAAAGAAAAGTCACATCATGCAAATGTGCTGTGGCTCATTTGATATCTGTGGTACCTTCTTATTTGTATATTTTTAATAGTGTCCTCTGGTAGTTAAATGACATTATTCCTAATAGATACAATCAGGGTTTAGGTAGGGCTGAGTAAGCATCTGTATGTCATACATATGTCTGCCAAAGCACTGAAAACCAGAGAGCTGGGATGTAGCTCAATTTATAGGGTTAGTTCTAGCATGCACAAAGCCTGAATTTGATTCCCAGCATGGCATTAAATAGATGTGGTGATGCATGCCTATAATCCTAGCACTTGGGAGGCAGAGGCAAGAGAAATAGAAGTTTAAGATTATCCTTAGTTATACATAGCAAGTTTGCAGCTAGCCTGGGATACATGAAACCTTGTCTGAAAAAATAAAAACACAGAGAGAAAGAGATAGGGAAGAAAAGGGAGACGAAGACAGGAAAAAAGACAGGGAAGAAAGGCAGGCAGAGAGAGGGAGGGGGAAAACAAATGCAAGGAAAATCGTAAGAGAGAGTATAAGGTACACAACAAAAGTGAGGCATTAGCTGGAATTGCTGGCAGCTATGAGTCACCCAGCATGGGTGCTGGGAACACAACTTGGGTCTTCTTCAAGAAGTCCATGTTTTTAACTTCTCTCTAGCTTTATCTTCCTGGCTACTATGAAATGAAAAGTTATGACTTACCTCACCCTGTCAAAAATGTTTTTTCTTTACCTCAAGTCCAGAAGTAACAGAGCCAATCAACCATGGTCCAAAAACACTGAAATCATGAGTCAAAATACTTCTTTCCTCTTTCAAGTTGTTTATCATATAAATAGCTGCCTGATACAGCCCTTTCCTCCAGGGTCCTGGTGTGTCCCTTCTATAGTGGTGCTCTGGCTACTCCCCGATCATCCCCCCTCCTTTGTGATCTTATAAAACATTCTTCTGAGCCGGGTGGTGGTGCACACCTTTAATCCCAGCACTCGGGAGGCAGAGACAGGCAGGGAAAAAAACTCTTCTGATTGGCTTAGTCTCAATTATCTAAGGGATAAGGGATTAACACTTCTAAAGTAAAGTATTTGGCAGTGTGCTTTTTAATTTTAGTACTTCCTTCCTTCTGTGGGCCACTCCCCATTTTTGTTCAACCTGGCAGTTTACATGCATTCTCTGAAGGAAGAGATGCCCTCGAAGAAGGCAGAGAGGAAGAAGAAGGAAGCTGATGATTCACTTCAAGCATTGAATATTTAGGCATAGATAAATAAGGATCTTTAAGAGTACAGCTTCCCAGTCCCAGAATAGAACAGGAGACTCTGGCTGGGGAGTAATAGGAAGAAGATGGAGATCAATAAGACAGAATTGGAGGACCCAAGGACAAGGCGGCAGAGTAAGCAGAGGCAGCTCAGCCTTTGGCTGCATCATCACTGTTCTTTAATATTCACGAGTTCTGCAGAGAACTGTAGATATACCAGTGTCTATTTGACTATGCATCTCACATTGCCTAAGCAGAGACCCTGGTGACTCACCCTCTGAGGGAGTCAAAACCTCACCAATGACTGTAGGAGAGATGCCCTTAGGCCCCAAGACTGCCCTCAGTCCACCCAGAGGTCTATAAGCCCAGTGACTACCTGAGCAAGCACTGTGTATAGTACTGGCAGACAAATGCAATCAAGTGAGGCAGTCACTTAGAGGACTTGTAGCTCAGCAAGAAATTAGACAAGAAAAGATATCGTTTGATCCCTGTGGGCTAATTGAGAAAACATGGGTTGGATGATAGTATATCCAGGGAAAGTGGGTATATCCAGGGAAAGTGGGAGCCACTTGGACCACCTCTTCAAGAAGCACCACTCTTCTAAGACCATGGCCATGTCCTCAGCTCCATCCTCTGTCCTATTCAGGTGGCTGCTGATCGAGGCCAGGTGTGTTCTAGTTCTGTTTCTGTGGCCATGATAAAGTACCCTGACCCAAAGCAACTTATGGAAGGAAGGGTTTACTTCACTCACTATTCCAAGTATAGTTCATTGTAGCAGGAAAGTGGAGGAAAGAACTTGAAGCAGCTAGCCACATCACATCCACAGCCTGGAGTAAAGAGATATAAATGCCTATGACTCAACTCATATTCACCACTTCTCTATAATCAGGGCCAGAAACTAAGAAATGAGGGACACCCATTTTCAGGCTGGGTCTTCCCACATCAAATAAAGCAATCAATACACCCACCCCAGACATGGCCACAGGTCAACCTGATCTAGAAGTCTCTCATTGAGACTCTCCCCACATGAGTCTAAATTGCATCAAGTTGACAACTAAAACTAACCATCACAAGGTCGTATGCATGCTCAGCAGAAAAGGTCATGACCAATGACAACATTGTCCACAAGCTGGGAAAGCCCGAGAACATGGCACAAGCCCCCATGGTTGCTCTCTCAGCCTTTTCCTCTGGCATCTGTAACTCCCTTTTCCTCCTAGACATGCAAACCAGAGGCTGGTTTTTATTATGGTAAGTACCAGGCAAGCACTCAAACTAAACTAAGGGGACAGGAAAGACATGCTATAAGGATCCAGGGTGTCTCTGGGGACACAGAAGACCATCTTGTCCCTTTACCGGGCAGGTATAATAGTGAGCCAAAGGGAACAAGGCAGACAGCTCTGCAGACTGGCTTCTTAAGTCTCCAAACTGTGCCAATCCTAGATGGGGAGGAATGCAGCTGGATGCTAGCACATGTGGCAAAAACACTCCAGGTTTTCACTGCCAACTCAGAATGAGTCAACACAGTGAGGTGACTGCCAAAACAGCCAACATAATCTTGAGCTGTGCTCATAAAAGAGAAGTGATGGTACAGCTTGTAGTGCAGCGCACCACCCACCAAGGAACACAGAACAGACAGGGGCCCAGGGAGGACCAGAAACCATACCCTACCATAAGCACCATGGGGAGTTGCTGTTTGGTCTACTTCTGAGGAATTGGTGAGAATTTCTTGAACTTTGGTTAAATGGGTTGTAGTCTGGGATCAGACTGCTTGAACTGAAATCCCTACTTAGGCAAACTCTAGGGCTTTGCCATGCAATAGCAATGAACCGTTCCACTTTACTGTCACCATAACCTTCTGAAGCCATACCATATGTATCAGTAACATACAGAAGAGACAAGTGAGGGATTGAGATCTTTGCCAAGGACCACACTGCCATCAGGCTGAAGAAATGGGATTTGAATACAAGGAGAATATACTTTTGTTTATTCCCCTAACTAGTACTGTGTGAACCTGAATCCCATTTTTCTTACCATGCCTCAGTGCTGTATCTAACATTACTCCACACAACAGGGCAGTTGCACATATAAACAACATAGCTGTTGTGACAGCATGCACAAGGCCTGCTCAAGCTAAAGCCAGATATAATTGCAGCATGGAGAAGAGAAATGGGTATGAAATCCCACCCCTACGTGAGGACTCTTGGAATTGATAGCTGCTAGGAGAAGGGGCATCGGTTTTCTTTAAAGTTATAGCCCTGTAGGTTGGTCGTCTCTGGCCGATGCCCATGTGTCCAAGAGTATAAGGACAGCACAAATTGCATTTGATGTGTTTTTTTTTTTTAAAAAAAAAAAAAAGAGGACAAAGTTGGGTGGGTGGGGAGGTGGAGTGTAGACCCAGGAGAAGTAGAGGAGGGTAAATATGATCAAAACACATTATACAAAATTCTCAAGGAACTAATAAAAAATGCAAGAAGATGTATAGGCTTAGCCCCAAAACATTTATTTGCTCACAGATCTGAAATCCGGGCAGGACATGTTTATTTTTGCCCTGTTCAGAATCATGTGAGCTGGCTTTAAAGCTGGGGCTGGGGCTAGGGCTGGGGCCAGAAGCCTTACTCTCCAGTTGCTGCCTTGGAAAGGAAGATGCAAAGAGCTAGGATAAGAATAGTGAGGTCTCTTTGTATTTCAACCTTTATGGGATCTCCTCATGAGCTCTCTCTAAACTTATGGTTTTGGAGCAAACAGACTTCTCACATCTCATCTTCTGGGGACATGTCCACAGAGTGAGAAGATTTCTTGATCACTTAGTCTTAGAAGTCATGTCATGTTACCTCTGTCAAATTCTGTTGTCTGAGACAGTTGCCAAGATGCTCCCCAGTTCAGAAGTTCGGGTCCTAAGTCCAGCATTTACTGAAGGAAAGTTCTCACCACACAATACAAAGGGGACAGGGTGGGGCTGGACAGACACTGATGCTCTCATTTGGGGATAGACCGTCTGCAGCAAACATTCCCAACATTCCAAGAATGGAGCTAAGTGGCTTACAGTCATTATCATCGTCCTCACCAAACTCACCCCAAATTTTGTTCTAGAAGGCACTTCAATCCCATCCTGAAGAAGGCAGAGAGTGGTGAATATGCAACTTCCTCTTGTCATGTCGCCTGTGAGGATCTAGAAAGGAGCCCCAAGGATGTTTGTCCATGAAGCCACCCCTATGAGTCAACATACTTGATGGCAACCGTAGAGGCAGCTGCATGGCATGGTGATGGATTGTGGGAGTACTGACATCTGCCTGTGGGGCATCACCTTGGCCTTGCTTCTTAGAAGCTGTCCGGCCTCAGGCAAAGCTTTATTTCTCTGTGCATGAAGTCTCTGGAGTAACCCAGGTGCGTGCCTGAAGAGATGAATCAAGACAAGGCAGGTAAGCTGCTTTGTACATTGTCTGGAAGCTAGTGAGGATTCTGTAAATGTCAACTACTGTTTTTTCTAAATGCAGCCTGAGAAAGGTGTTTTCAAAAGACAAATCTGTAACCACAACCAAAAGTACAAGTCACACACTCTCAAGTACAGTTAATGCTTTTCATCCATTGATGTCGTCACACACATCTGTGTCAGGACACTGTGACAGAACGCTGGGGGCTCTCACTAGCCTGGAAAATCACACCCCTTTTCTCTCTCCCTCAGATAAACAAGCAGGTGGTGGTTCTGCCTCCAAGAGCTCCACTGTCCTTCCCTGGAGGGGGCCTCAGGTGACTCAGCTAAGAGGGCATTTGGTGACTCATCTGGCACCAAGGACTGATTAAACGCCTTCAGATCTTGGGAAAGGAATAAACACCCAAGATACCCAAAGTTCTCTACCATTCCCAGACCCCAGAGGCTCCTCAGACAGGAGTCCATCGATTAGATAATTAACTAAGCTTCCATATGAGCGGAGGTGTTAGTCATTTGGTACACACATCTCCAGTGTCACTATGAAGCACTGTCAGCTCCCTAGTGAAGATACAGCCTTGTGGCTAGTCCCCTTCCTCACTCATCCCAAAGCTTTCCAAATCATCCAGAGCAAATAAGTTCCCATTAATGTCTCCGATACAGATTGCTTCCAACAGGTGGCAACCTGGCTATGATGCCGCACAGACCCATCAAACTCAGCATAGAGGCCCACCCTGGACTTGTCTTCCCACATCATATCAGGACTCTCCATGAAGTTTTCCATGGAGAACCCTGCATAGGATCCTGCATGGGGTTTGTCAGAACTTCTGCTTCAACCTTCTCACATCTCCCTCTTCCAGAGATCTTCCAGAGAGCAGCCCAACAGCTCCTGACTCCATCTCTAAAACCCTCTGCAGCTCTTACCACCAGCCCTAGGAATTCCGTGGAAGGGGCCAGAAGCCCTGCTGTTCTCTGTAGGACTCTTCAGTGACTCCAGATGAGGGTTACACTCATCAATATAGTTCTCAAACCTTAACTTCGCCACTACTCATCTTTTATAGGTTGATTTGCATCCCTCCAACTCTTACATCAGTGCCCCAGCACCTCAGAACATAGCTGTATTTAGAGACAGGCACATTAACGAAGCAACTAATTCAAAGTAAGGCCACTTGGATGGGCTCTCATCCAAGATAACCGGTACCCTTATTTAAAAAGAGGAGATTGGGACATAGACATATACAGAAAGACTATGTGGAGACAAAGAAGGGAAGACAGACAGCAACAAGCAAGAAGAAAGATCTCAAAAGAAACTACACTTGTCTCCATCTTTATCTTGAACGTTTAGCTTTTAGAACAGTGATTCTCAACCTCCCTAATGCTGTGGCCCTGTAATATGGGTCTGTATGTTGTGGTGAAACCCAACCATACAGTTATTTTGTTGCTATTTCACAACTGTAATTGTGATAGACGACCTCCAAGGGGGTCACAGCTCACAGGTTTAGAATCATTGTCTTAGAGTCATGAGAGAATCCATAGGTTTTTATGACAGATTTTGCACACTATAATACACACCCCACATCTACCCTAGAGATGTGAGCCCTGGAATACACTTCCTTCTGAGAACCAAGTTTGCTTCCACTTCCCTAAGGATTTAATATTTCTCAAATCTCTTCATCCAGTTAGCTACTTCCTCAAGGAAGTCATCTCTAACCTTTGGCTTCTACCATCCATGGTGGCTTAAATGAAATGTCCCCCAGAGACTCACATATCAGAGACCTTTGTTCCCAGATGGTGGCACTGTTGTGGGGGTGGGAGTTTAGGTGGCACATCTTTGCTGAAGGAATTCATGACACTGTAGGCAGGTTTAGAGATATAAAACCTCACACCACTTCAGTTCACTCTCAGCTGTGTGCTCCCATTTGAACATATGAGCTCTCAGCTTCCAGCTCCTGCTGCCCATGCCTGCCTTCTGCCTTGCCTCCCCACTGGAATGGCCTCTTATCCCCCTAAAACTGAAAGACAAAATAGGTTAGTTCTTCTATAAGTTGTCTTGGTCATCGTGTTTTATCACAGCAATAGAAAAATAACTAATATAGCATCTCTACCTATTTCCTTTCTCACAGCTTCATATTTCAACCCCCTGTTGACCCAGACGAGTCTGACAATGGAAAATGGAAACCATGTCTAACATCCATACATGTGCCTTGAGCAGTGTCCACTAGCTATACAGTTTTCAATAAATCCTCCTACATTATGGAAGGACAATGTGTCAGTAAAAAGCTATAAATAATTTCCAATTTTGGTGGGGGATTTGGGGGGGCTGGTGGTTGGTTTGGTTTTGGTATGCTTTTGTTTTTGGAGACAGGGTCTCCTGTATCCTAAGTTCTGTAGATTATCCTATCCAGTTAGTAGCCAGTGCCAACCCTGCTTAGTTTCCAAGATTAGGTCAGATCCTGTGTGTTCAACTCTCTGTGTGGCCAAAGATGATTCTGAACTTCTGATCGGGCCTCCTCCACCTCCCAAGTGCTGTGATCACAAGCATTTACCACCACACCAATTTTTTGAGGTGCTGGGGGTGGGACACAGGCTTCATATATTCTAGGCAAGCATCTACCAACTGGGCTACCTCCCTAGCCCATTTAGTACTGTTTAAAGCTACTAAGTAGCTTATCGAGATACTAAGGCAGTCTTCTTTAGGGGAGCTTCAGTTTCCACGGCAAAAAGTATTCTCTGATAAATCTGTGTTCTGCCAGGCACACACTGGTCTTTGAAGCAAGAGATGTCTATGGGGCATAAGTAGGTGACTGACACAGATTTAGTTCAAGCACCAGGGCCACATGTGACATATAATCCCATGGTAAGCAATAGCCATACTAGGAAACTGAACCCTAGAAATCTTGATATTTCTGTGGGAGTTAAGGCAATGCCTGACCACCACCACAAGACACGGTGCATGGCTCTTGCTCCCTCTAGGCAGACTGAGGCACTAGAACATATAACCATTCTGGTCTTGACCTCTAGAAGATATATGTACACCTGCACTTTAGAAGGATCACCCAGGTTAGTCATGTGGAGCTTTGAAGAACCTCACTCAAAGTCTCCGGCTCTAAACTTCCCCTGTGAGGTACTGACCTTAATGGCATTTCATCTGTAAGATGGTTTCTGTGAATAAAGACTGTCTGCTTATAGGAAAAACCACTTGCTGTTAGTGCCATCCAGACCTAGGATGATAGCCCATTTGCTATCCATTCCATGTTGTTTCTCTGGAGTCCACCACCAGAATAGATGCTCAGTGCGCATATGCTGACTAAAGAGATAATGAATAAGTGAACGAATGAATACATATTCTCTCCTTCTCTCCCAAACAGAGAAAAAAGACCAGTCTCTATTCTTATCTTTACCTTAGTGATTCACTTAAACCCACAAACAAGGAATGCTCTCTGATACCTTTAATACCTTGTCTTTGTCTACAGATGACTTCCCATTCTACAAGACACCCAACCTCAGTACCTTATCTACTTATGGCTATTGCTTCAAGCCCCACAAACCTCTTCAATTTTACTCACATACGTAGAGCCAGCCATGACTCCATTGGTTCTAAAATTGTAGGGGGAAATTTTCAGGGATCAAGAGCCAGAAGCCAAGAACTTGGCTATCATGGAGCTGGGAACATCGACAGTCTATCAGCAATTGCTGCTGTGGGGCAGGTAGGGAGAAGATGTGGAGTCCTCAAAACTCAGCTAACAGAAAGGTGCCAGGCAGCAGGCAGCTTGAGGTATGCTCTCCTGGATGACTCCACCCGGTGCCAGCCAGGAAAGCCTTTCAGATTTCTGTAGCCTCACCTATGACCAGGTGCCTTCTTATGGGACTGGGGTGAGAGGCAGGATTAGAAGTATAGACTCAGGGAAGGGGCAACAGATTATGGTGAGCAGTGTGAGCTGGGATAGGATCTTCTACCATCCCTCACTTGTCACTTGATGGATTCTAAACTCATCTTACACTTTGTTATTGCTTGGTGAGAGAGATTATGAAATATGAAAAAAAAATTGCAAGGGAGTAACCCGATCCCTACAAGGAGGGGAAAGAAACTTGGGTGTGGTGCAACCTCGTAGTCTTTTGTTAACATCTGAAACCTTGGAAATTATTCCAGCTGTCAGTGGTAGCTCAAGTCTACGGTCAGGAGATTAAAGCAGTGTGACTGCTGCAAGTCTAAGGCCAGCCTGAGCTAGGGTAGAGCCCTGTTTCTAAAGAAAAGAGGAGAGGAGAGGGTGGAAGGAAACAGAAAGGAGAGGAAATAACTGGAAAGGACGAAAAGGGGAAAGGAAACTGTTCTGGGGCCACAGTTCCCCACATCTCCACCATCTGAGCCTTGGGTGTGACTGGGTGGCTGGCTGGCCTAAATCCTCCCAGGACCTAATGGCATTTTTCTTTATTTGGTGACCTCCTCCCTGCGGAAGCTCTGGAGTCCTGGGGATGGCACTCCCTCCCTACCCTAACTCTGCCTCCAAGTTACTGCTCTTGGCCAAGGCAGCCTCTCCTCTTGAACCCTAAACAGCCCTCAGAGTTCTCCCACATGACACCACAGGTCCAGGTGGTCCCCGGTCTCTGTCACAAGTGGCTTCCTCTTTTCTTTAGCCTCCTGGATGGACACAGCTTTTCCACAGAAGCCACCCTGAGATTGGGTTACCACTTTATTGTCATTTGTTTGATGGCTAGCCCCTTATCCATAGCAAATATTAGACTCATGGCTGGTTTTGGCTTCAGGTTTGCCACTCAATAGCGGTGTGACCTAGACAGAGTTGTTAAAATTTTCTGACCCTCACAGTCCCCACCTGAAAAGTGACGCCATAAAACACCTCATAGGGTTAGTGGTGAGAAGAAAATGAACACAAACCCTTTAGCACCATGCCTAGCTCACCCTATGTGTGCAGTAGTTAGGCTAATTGGCACTGCCAATAGCTCTAATAGTTTTGTGTCTCAAGAGGCTGACACTTTAGGTTCATTCCTCTTCAGTTCAAGGAGCTTGGAAAATACAAACCTTGAGGCTAGTGATGGCCCCAAAGAGATACAAGCCTCATAGGCTTGCACAGCTGCTCTCCAGTGTCTCTAGACAGGAAGAGAAACAAAGGGAAGGAGGAAGGACCAGAAGGTGTTCTGAGGAGGATAGATCTAATCTTGACTATGGCCTCCAACAAAAGGGGCTATCGCATGGAAAATGGCCAGTATGTGGAAGGTTCTTCTACTAGGACTCTCAGGCATAGCCTCCCTAGGAACCTCATGACAAATGTGCAAAGTCATCCTTTGTCTCCTTTTCCCAGTCATCAACTGAGAAGTCAGGTGAATCCCAGGGCCTCACAAGCAGAGGAGACAGTCCAGGTTCAAACCCAGGCAAACCTCAACCAAAAGGATAGATGGGGAAAGAAGGGAGCTTGCTCAGTCACTGAGAGCCCCGTGGTGGGGCAGGAAAAGCAAGCCATGAAAACGTCCTATTTTATTTATGGAAAATTAATTCAGCATGCAACTTCATTATATTGCCATTTCTCGAAACATTAAGTTCCGTCAAGGCTGTGAATGTCTGGGAAGCTACAAAATGTCCTTTTTTGAAAACCTCCTGTTATCTGTAAACATCCCAATTTCAGGCCAACCTTGATTTCCTTTTCCCTTCCCTTGATGTGTGGACTTTACATTTGGAAAGTTCCAAGGTGGCCCCACAGGCCAGTGTGTCTTGAGAATATTTTTCATCAGCCTGTGGGCCCCGGGGAAAAGCAGTGTTCACTTCAATCATTCGGTGAATTAACTGCCCTTCCCCTTTTTGGCTTTAAATACATGGCTACAGAAGAATTAGTCTCCAATCCTAGACACGGTGGAGCAGTGTCTTTCTCTTGTCGGACATCGCTCTCTAGTGGTCAAGCCTACACATGAAAAATTAAGTAACCTAAGGCACCTGTAGGAACCCTTTCATTCCCTCACTGGCTGACACACCCAGCAGCCAGCTTCCTTCCTACTCATTTTTTTTTAAAATCACCACTTAAGGGCCTATTGTATGCCAAGCAACAAGGATTCAAGATGTCTCCTCTGGCAACTAGTGATTGGCTTACTGATGCTTATCCTGAGAGTCTGAGGGAAATGACCCAGATCTCAAGTCCCATCTCTACCCCTTAGAGCATGAAGACCCTGGAGAGATCACAGATGTCAGCTCTTCTCGAGGGGCTTATTTTCTTGCCCCAGGGCCATCATGTCAGCTTTCCCACTTCCAAAGGACATGGTCTTCCAAGTCTTCATTCTGGCTTCACAGCCAGCCCTAAGGAGCATCCTTGGGAGAAAGCAAAGTTCAGATCATGGTTCCAGAGACTTTGGCTTTGAATTCTGGTTCTGACAGTGATCAACCTTGTACCTTGAGCAAACTGCTTATCTGTTCTTAGTGCCTTTCTTTCTGTCTGTGAGATGAGCACAGTTCCTGACTTCCACACAATCTCTCAAGTTCACCGACTGTGATGTAAGGGGTATTCCCTCCAGAGCTCACAAACATAATCCCCTTGCCCCTTCCCTTACTGAGCCAGAAATCTGAAGCAGTTAACAAGCTGCCTAGGGGATTCCAACGCACAATGATCTCCAAGCACAAGTCTGCTGGGCTGGATTGCAGCTCCACAAGCTTGACTGTACTGAAAGGCATGATGGTGCCAGAGGATCGGAAGTTCAAAGCCACCCTTAGTGATATATGGTGATGTCAAAATACAAATGAAGAAAAAAGAAAGAGAAGGAGGATAAAGAGAGGGAGGAGTGGAGAGGAGAAGGAAGCGGGGAAGAAGAGGAGGGCAGGAAGAGGAAAAGGTGGAAGAAGAGGAGATGGGGAGGAGAAAGAGATGGGGAAGAAGATGAAGAGAAGGGAGGACAGAAAGGATGTGGAGAGGAAAAATGAAGTGTGAGAGGAGGTGGAGAGGAAGAAAGAGGAGGAGGAGAAAATTGGGAGGAAGAGGAAGAGCAGGGGGAGAGGGAGAAGAGCAGGAGGGGAGAAGGAGGTAAAGCGGAAGAGAATGAGGAGCAACTGGGGGTGTAACTCAGTGCACAGCACTCCCCTCGAAGGTACAGACCCTAAATTCAATTCCCAGGGAAAAGAGAGATACTTCTTCCCATGCCCCCACTGGATATCAATACAACTGATGCAAAGTAGAATCCAATGTTGGGGTTTTCAGGAATTCCCGGGGGATTCCAATATGCAGCCAGGCTTGACAGCTACACTGGTGTCTGACATGGTAAGAGCTTGACCAACGTTCAAAGAAGTCCTTTCAGTAAAGCTAGGTGGCGAGTCAAGCACCTGTCTTTGTTCTTCGTTGTATCATTTTTGCACAGCAACACCTCTCTCAGATACCTAGCCCCACAGACAGAACCGTATTACACTCAAAAAAAAAAAAAAAAAAAAAGGAAGATCTCTGTATTCAGAGACTGCAATAATGCCTATGGGCCAATTACCACATTGCACCACCTGCCCCCCAATTTTATAGGCAGTCCCAGGCAAAGGGGCTGGAAACCACAGAGGGACTGTGGCTCAGAGTAAGAACTGTGTCTTTCTCTTTTTGATAAAACTCTAAAACACCTTCCATAATGTGTCTTGGAAAAGAAGTCATGCTATAGAAACCTCTAGAAAAGTAACTGTCTGGTGGGACTATTTTAAGAGAGCTGAGACTTATTTGAGGCAGTGGGGACTTCCCTGACTCACTGTGTCCCTTCTGTCTATTTAATGTCTTATAGTAAGACTGTGTGAATCTCCAGACAGTCTCAGTTTGGAGCCAGCAGCCCTTGATCTACCCAGCCCCCTCCCCCTCATCTCGCTGTACTGCAGTCTGCAGGCCCTCTTTGTGATAGCCTCAGCTGGCCAGCTGTTTCCAGCTGTGCAGGCGATGAGAATATCTAACAAGGTTTTGAGCCCTGCACCTGATCCTGTCGGCTGGGGCTGCACCTACTGCTTCAGAGGCAAGGACTGTGAAGGGTACAGGGAGAAACCCTTATCACACCCCACAGCTACTCAGTCAGCCTCCAGCTTCTCCTTAGCACTTAGGAATAAGACCAGGAAAACCATGGAAATCTTGTCAACCCACTCTGAGCATGGAGGAGAGAGGAGGGAGGCCTTTGAGCAGCCCATATGAAACTAACACCAATCTCCCTCTTCACTCTGTGTTCTCTGCTCTCATGCACTTACACAGCCGCCCTTTCCAGGTGTGTGTTTCTTCCTAGTAGTCTTCTAGAGGGATTCTGTGTTTATCTAAGACCCTTTCCCATTGCCTGAAACTGCCTTCACCATCCACTGGCTTTGAAGAGTGTAAGAGCTACCAAATGGGGCATCTGAGGGGCCCACAGAGACACAGCCCAATAATGTGTTCTGCTTGACCAAAACATAGTTTTGTTGGTGTTTGCCTGGCTGGTTTGGGGGTTTCTGCAAGTGGTAGGATTCTGGATTGGAAACCCAGTTCCCATGATAAAGCGGGAGGGCAAGGATGGAAGACACATCTCCATATAGCAACAGTTGTGTTCTCTGCTAGTGCCCTCTGAGCTACTCTGTTTTTATATTCCTGCCCTGTCCTGATAGCATTTCCCCACCTACCCATTGCCAGACTCTATTCAATGTCCAGGACCAGGAGCTCCAATGCCAGTGACAGAACCAGGCCTAGGAGCAGAATTGCCCAATGCAAAAACCCAACAATTGATGCTTTCCTCAACACCGCCCCTGACCCCACCCCCACACCCCCACCCCCGCCGCCGCCACCACCAAGGCTGCCAAGCAGGTTGCAGTCTCCAGAACTGTAAGGCTACAACTCTGACCACCCAAGGTCACCTGGGTGAAAGAAGTTCATTTGTGATGGCATAGGAAAACTTTGGGGGAATTTTTTCTTTCCCTTTCCCTTCCCCCTCCCATTGTCTCCTCCCTCTTGCCTTTCTTTCCCTTTGTTCATCACACAGCTTCAAGAATTTGACCACCACAGAGATTTATCCAGGTGGCCTCCCGCAGCTCCCAAAACCTATAACCTCCAATAGTGTACAATCTGGGAAATGGAAACCTGCAGCTTTTATGCGCTCCCATTTATCCGCACCAACCCTCTTCTTTGAATATTTCTCATTCAGTCTCATTCCTTTGCATTTTCTTCTGGGGCCTCAATCCTGTAGCCATGTAAATCTACCCAAGAATCTCTGGCACTCACTTTGTCCTTATTATTAATAAGACTAAAGATAATGAATCATTAAAAAGACCTTGCCTTCAAAAGGCTCCCATGACGCCAACCCAGGACCTCAGAAGAACTGTTCATGTGAGGTACATGATGGCACCAGAGTTTAGATACTTGTCCACGATTGGCAGCTAGCTAGCTTGTGGTGGATCCAAGTGGGGAACCTGCTTTGAGTGCCATTATTTATAGATTATCTGAAAATTACCTCAAAAAAAGGTAAGCAAATGGAAAAAACAAGCCAGAATTTTCAAGCATGACTTTATTGCATTTTCAAGGGCAAGATTTATTTTTGCTCCTTAATATTGTAATTAAAATAAATGGAATAAGATCTGGTGTCAGATATGCCTTTCCAACAACCTTTCAGGAGACATTTGTGTTGCTCTACAGAAAGGGAAGCCATCTGTTCACTTATCTACTACGCAAAAGACCTGCTCATTCAGTCAACCAGTGATTCTGTGCGGTATGCGGGCCCTGGGCCTCACACAAGTTATGCTCTGGTGAGCAAAATTAGTCTCCCTGTCAGTGTGCACTGCCCTAGGTTTAGTAGTGAAGTGATATCCATGACAGGAATGTTCAACTAGACACACACACACACACACACACACACACACACACACACACATACCCCACAACACAATGCAGGCTACCACCATGGCTTTTTGTTGCCCACCAGAATCTTGATGTTATGATCTTATTGCTGAAGACACCATTCATTTTGGTCATAGGAGTTCGAGAAATCAGCTGGAACTGATCTGGTAGCATTTTGTTTTGAAAATGAGTGTAGAAGGCCTGGTCAGATGGCATAGGCAATGAAAGACACTTGTCACTAAACCTGATGGCCCCAGTTGATCCCTGGAACCCAGATGGTAGGACAAAAGAACTGACTCCTGCAACCTGCCCCCTGACATGTGGTCAGCCACATGTGTGGCATGCCATGTGCTTAACCTCACATGTACACATAAATGTCCCAGTGGTTACATCTACAAAACATTCCCCACCTAAGGCTCAGGAAACACTGTGGAAGAGGAGGCAGAAAAATTATATGAGCCAGAGGATCGGGGAGATTGCTGTGAGATTGTGTTTCCTGGTAATGTCAGAAGCTCCACCTACAAAATCCCACCAGCATACTACCCAAATATAAGCGAAACAAGGATGACACCAATGAACATGCCAAAGTAGATGGGGAAAGCCCTTGAGTCCTCAACCCTACACAAAGAACCATAGGCAACTGAGGAAAGCTGGGAGTGAGAGAGGTGTTCCTCTCCAGGGAAAAGACATCAAACGCCTGTCCAGTGGCAAACAGCCTGGAAAACACACATACGAGTAACACTATACATAATAAGCAAGTTATATTTTGGGAATATATGTATATACATATACATCTATTCATGCAATAACAATCAGTTTAAAAAAGAGAGATCATAAATTTGAAGGGGTCATGGGAAGGATACATGGAAGAGTTTGGATGAAGAAAGGGGAAGGGAGAAATATAGTAACTATAATCTCAAAAATCAAATGCCAAAAAATTAGAAAAGAATGGGTTAACAGGCACATGGAGGAGAACTTAGCTACAGTGAGCAGTAAATAAATGCCAGTATTCCAAGTAAGTTAGAATTGATTTTTGATGAGAGGTATAGCTGGGCAGCAGTGTGCTTGAGTCTGCAGTCTGTGGCCCAAACCACAGAACAAAAGTGCAGTGGGGCTGCTACATGTATGTTCCTGCCTTTGTTGTATGGAGACTTGCTGAACCTTGACTCTATGCTGGGCATTATGTCACATGCTGGAAACAAGAACAGAAAGAAGGTGCTACTTCCCAGACTGTCTCAGCCCACCTAGGGAGGCAGGCATGTTTGTACCATTGTGAGCAATCGCTAATGGGATAGTCAATGATACACAGTTAATGAGTAATTAATGCTCACTTTATTTTTTTCCTGTGACACTCATCTTTAAAGGAGTTCATAAAAAGTCTAAGGTTGGGTCTGTGTAAATACAACACAAATATGTTTCACAGTCTTGAGGGAAGGCTAGCAAGAAGCCTGTGTGGTGACAGAGAAAATGAAGAGATTGTAGGCATCATACAGTCAGCTTAATGGCATGCAGCATCCGAAGTCCCAGAGGCTTCAACATGTCTTTGAAGTTTATATGGTTCTAGAGGGTGAGTGTCCAAGTTCAGGATGCCAACATGGTGGGTTTCCGGGCCTCTTTCTAGCATAGATGACTACTTTCCAGTTGTGTCTTATATAGCTTTTCTCTTCTCTCTTCTCTCTTCTCTCTCTCTCTCTCTCTCTCTCTCTCTCTCTCTCTCTCTCTCTCTCTCTCTCGCTCTCTCTCTCTCTCGCTCCTCTCTCTCTCTCTCTCTCTCTCTCTCTCTCTCTCTCTCTCTCTCTCTCTCTCTGCTCTCTTTCCCCCCCACTCTGTGTGTGTGTGTGTACAGGACAGGAGGGACAGAAAGACAGCGCTAGTATTTCTACCCTTGTAATCTCACTTAACCTCAACTCTCTGAAGGTTCTGTCCCTAAATTCAAACACATTAAGGTAAGGACTTCAGTATACAAGTTGGGAGGGGGTAAGTCTATTCATAATGGGCACACACAGGGGAAGCACAAACAAGTTTGATTCGGTCAGCCAGAGAAGCTGGGGGGAGGGGCAGAGAACATATAATCTAAGGCCTCAAATAACAAATCATGAAATTGTCACCTGCAGGAAAATGGGTGAACTAGATAGAGATCACCATATTAACATAAGCCAGACTCAGAAAAGACAAACGTGCCATGCCTTCTCTCAAATGCAGGGAGGGTCTAGATTTCTCTTTTAAAGGTGTAAAAGTAGAAAGGGGTCTACTTGTGAAAAGGGAGGAGGCCAAAGGGAAGGAGGGAAGAGAACTAAAGCAGGTGGCAGGGCAGTGACTGTGACCAAAGTGCATCATACATGTCTGAAAATGTCTCAGTAAAAGCCATCATTTTTCATAATCAATATATGCTAGTAAGAAATGCTACAAACCTTGGCAAGAGAGATGGTTCCACAGGGTAGAGCACTGGCTACTCTTGCAAAGGACACTGGTTCTGTTCTCAACACCCACATGGCAGTCACAGCCATCTGTAAACCCACTCCCAGGGTATTTGGGGCCCCCCTTCAGGGCTCTGAAGGTACTGAATGTATATGGTACACAGATAAAACACCCATACACATTTTTTAAAATGACTGAGACAGAGAGAGGAGGAGCAGGTGCCATGAGAGGGATGGCAGAGGGTGGAAGACCAGAGGCACCTCTTCAGAGAGTGGCCTCCAGGGCTATCTTCCCAGTGACCTGTGAGGAACAAAGGAAAGGCCTGCTTTTTATAACTTGGGAGGGTGTTGTGATATTTCATATCACATGATTGACTTAGTTCAACACAGTATATTTGATAAGGAGTGTGTGGAAGGGCCATGTACCATAAAGTGAGAACTATCAGAACACAACTCAGACTGCTTCTTGACTCTCTGTCCCAGACAGAATTGCAGAGACAGACAGTGTTACCTACTGTCTTCAGGCTCTGGGATCCAGCCTATGAGTGCAGACCAGTGTCCTAACAGAAGAGAGGGTATACCCCACCCCCAACAGAAAATGTTTCATTTTCAGAAAGATGGGGAGGATGGCAGGGGCAGGCTTGGGAGCAACACTGAGGCTGTGGAGACCAAAGTGAGCTCTCTTTATGGCACTTATCAGAAGGGAATAAAAATAACCACTGAAGAGCAATATATATTATATATATATATATATATATATATATATATATATTGCTGGAGCTGGCTTGTATGAGTTTATGAGGAACAACTAGTAAGATTTCAGGAAATCTGAAAGCTGATTATAACTATTATGAAATAAAATTGATTTCAGTATGAGCTGAAGATCCCAGGATAAATAATCACATCTATCCTAAATAGTCTACAAGGGCAATTGATTAAAATTCCATGATTTCAGTGTGTTTGAGTGTTATAGCCTGAGTTATCTTCAGTCTCTGTAGTAGCCACACATGATCCACCTCTGTACATGACCTACCATCGTTTTTGGTTCTGAGCAAGAGCTTTGATATATACTCTTAGGGACCACAAGCTTCCACCAAGACCAATACCAAGAATATCATCACATAGCTTCTAAAACCTCTATGAGATTCCCTGCTTTGCTGTAGTCTGTCTATTGATGCTCCCACATGACCTAGGTGCCTCCCAGAGATCACAGAGGCTTTATACGGGAGAGAAGCTTGTTTAACTCATGCTCTGGAAGCATGAGAAGTCCAATGGCAAGATGCCAGGCTCTGAAGAGGGGTGTGTAGCCTTCATCAGAAGTTAGGACAACATACTTCTCAGTATCGTGACACTGTTGGTTAAATTTCAATGTGAGTTTTAAAGGAGACAAATCATATTTAAGTCACAAGAACTAATTGATTTAATTCATTTGTGCTCCTCTAACAGACTGACTGGGTCTAGGCAATTTACAGTGAACAGAAATTTATTGACTCACAGTTTGGGAAGCTAAGAAGTCTAGAATTCTTGCTGCATTGTGCCATAGCCAGGTCTTAAGAACAAGAAAGGTTTAAACACCCTTACAAAACAGTACAATCCTCCCATGAGGGCAGTGTCATCCCCTGATGGACTGGCCTTACTTTATGTATTCATTACAACTGGGAAGACCCTGTTCCCAAATAGAGACACATTCTATTTTCCAAGGACTAGAACATCAAGAAATCAGACCAGTGTGGGGATGATGTGACTCAGCTCACACAAGTTACTGTAAGGGGAGTACTAGACAATGTAGCATGTGTAGAGTCTCTAGAACATTAATGATCCTCTTCAGACCATGTCAGATCTTCTCTGGGTGGCACTGGTGGCACTGGTGGCATGAGAATCCTTGTTGGCACCTCATAAACACCGACCATGGTAAACTGCCAGCCCACTCCATGTGTTTCCAACTAGGAAGGCATACAAACCAACATCCATGGGCTGGACTTTAGCCACTGGGAGTCCTGAAATGGGAAAAACAAGGTGTTTTTCAGGGAATGGAGATTCACAGTCATCTCTGAGAATGCCCAGGAATGTGGGACAGTCAGTCGGGTGTGTCCAGTGCAGTAAGGTACTCTTGCCCTTGATCTCTCTCCTTGTCTGCTCACACTCCCTCCCTGGCTTCCCCTGTGTATTAGCAAAGGATCCTCCAGACTTTATTTTCTAGAAAACCTGGACTGATATGGTCTCTAAATGGCAGTTCTACTGCTTTCCAGACTCATCCCATAGAGATTTCTGTGGATAAATCTTTCTGCCAGCTGCCCAAGCCCCGATGCTATGTGGGCACCCAAAATAACACACAGAGATTTATATTAGTTATAATGCTGCTGGCCAATGACTAGGATTTATTACTTGCTAGCTCAGACTTAATTATCAACCATAACTATCAATCTATATATTTATAAAGACTTATCTTATGGAGGATGCCAGTGGAATGTGTCCTGTCTTCCTGGGATCACATGATGGCTCCACAGAGAAGAGAGGAGGAGGAAGAGAGCAATTTCCTGCTTGTCCCTGTTTATATTCTGAGTCTGCCTGCTATGTCACTTCCTGCCTGGATCACAAGACTCCTCTTTACCTCATTTCCCAGAATTCTCCCCAACTCCTAGTCCCGCCTAACTTGCTTCTCTATTGGCCAACACTACTTTATTTATCAACCAATAAGACAAACATATACACAGAAGGACCTCCCCCATCAGATTTCCCTTTCCATGAAAGCTCTGGTATGTTTCCCACTGTCACCCCAGCCTTTGACATCCCAGAGCACCCAGCACTTCCATGTGTAGTATTATTTACCACACCATATCATACTACTGGAGTCCCTCATCAACTTCTTTGCCTGGATTTGGCCATCTTGAACCACATTCTGCTCATCTTTTGCTGTAGTTTGGATCTTCAATGTCCCCCAAAGACCTGGAAAATGCAGTGTCTAGCCTATGACACTCTTAAGAGATGGTGGGACATTCAAAACGTGGAGGTAGTGAGAGGTCTTCTAATCATTAGGGATATGGACGGGAGCTGGAGACTCCACATGCCTCCTCTTTCTTTCTGTCTTGCTAGGTGTAAGGAGAATTATACCAATACATGTTCTCTGCCATTATGAATTGCCAGGCCACAGACCTAAAAGCAACTGGGCCAACCATCAACTGAAACTTGACAAAGTGTGATCCAAAAACTATCTTGTTCTTTCTATAAGTAGATTAGCTCAACTACTTCGAAGAGCAATGGAAAGCTGCCTAATACTGGCAGGCTCTGGCTCTTGAAAATCCATATTCTCACCACTGTGTCCTCAGCACCCATACTCTTGGATCTGATGACTAAGTTTCTGTGACTCAAGCACCTTCCATCTCCTGGCACCCGGGTGAGTTTGTCTGTAAAATATCTCCCACCTTCTCCCACCCTCACTGCTGAGAAAATGCCCTTCCTGTCTGATACTGGAAATGTCTTTTCCAGAAGTCACATACCACAGGGAAAGGCACCATTTAAATGGGGCTGCTGAGTTATCTCAGTGGGTAAAGGTGCTTGCTGCCAAGCCTGATGACCTGAGTTCAATCATCCGAACCTACGTGGTGAAGAAGGAGAACTGTCAGACAAGCAAGTTGTCCTCTGACCTCCACTCCTGAAGCACAGTACATGCATACCTCCATATACAAATGAAATAAATAAATGTTAACAACAACAGAAGATTTAAATGAGAATATTCATGAGAAGAAACAGGCCCTTAGATTCCCAGTAAAGCACCAATGGTTGATATGGTGGTTTGCTTCTGTTGGGTGCTGGGGAGTCATGGGGCAGTATTGGTGACCAGCCCAGGGTATTCGCTCTCACACAGTACCAGTACTATGTATACTAGATTAGGGCAGCTGCCACTATGGGAGAATGTGAGAGGTAAAGGGCTTCCCCTGCCTCTGCTCCTGTTTCCCATTCCAAGATCTCGCCCCCACCTCAAATCCTTTAAATACAAAACAGGATGATGATCTTGGATGATAAATCTCTGTGTTGTCACCAGACTGTTGGAAAAGTAAAATGAACTAGCACCCACCAAGCTGCTTCCCAGTGTGGGCTGAGTTTTCTAGTGTAGGAGGTGAGTTATACACACAGGGTGTTTGCTTTGATGTTTTTAGGTGTGTGGTGAGGACATTATTTTATGGGAACCCAGGGCTTTGGAAGAAAGAGGAAGTAAATGTCACTGAAGTGTCTCCCACAAGGGCATGTCCCTTCTGTCTAGGAGACATTTCCAAACTGAGACTTCCTTTCTACTTCGGCAGCCATCCTTGATCGCTGTCATGTCTGCCACTGTTGATGAGTTGAGGTGACTCTAATCTCTAGCCAGACTTGAAGAGGAAGGGACACAAATGTTCCCTGCCCTCCAAGAATGGTGTGTCACATTATCAAAACTGTCCCTTAGCAAGAGTGGCTTGTGGGATAAGTGTTTGGAAAATGCTATCTGCTACACTAGCTTTTTAATGAAGGATAAAAAACTTTCATTAAAAACATTAACTTTGGCTAAGAATAAAATGTAAAATAGTTAATTATGATGAGCATTAACATGAGAAAAGGATGTGCCTTCCAAAGCTCCTGTGGTCATTAATCTTGGTTGTAGGCTGGCCTGGGAAATTGACAAAGCTCACACCACACTCTGCCTTTGAGGTGCTTACAGACACAGTGAAAAGGTGAGGGCCTTGACCTGATCAAACTTGGTTTCAATCAGTTGATGCAGTCTAAATTCAAATTGATAATCAGGATCTGACAAAACTGTGAGAGGTGGGTTGCTATAGACCTGCCTTGGAAAAGGTATAACTTGACCCTAGATCCTTCCTATGGCTCCTCTCTGCTTCCTGGTCATGAAAAGGTGAGCTGCTTTCTTCCTCTATGCTCTGCCATGATGTTCTGCCTCCGGACCTCCCGGAAACAACAGAGCCAGATTGCCAAGGATGAAAATCCTCTGAAATCATGATCCAGGATAAGTCTTTCATCCTCTAAGATGTTATAGGGAAATTTGTCATAGTGATGAAAACAGCCTCTCCTAGCATATATGTAGCTTTAATGGGGGTCAAACTTGGGTCATCAGGCTACAGGTATTCGCAGCATTTTGTTCATAATACTAAAACCCAGAAGCAACCTGTTTATTCATCAATAATAGAGAAGATAAATACATTTTGGTATAATCTAACAGTTGAATACTATATAGCAACGGAAAGGACTAGACAACTCCCACATGCAAACATGGATGAATGTCTTAGAGGCAATTTTGAAAAAAAAAAGGTAGAATGAATATAAACCCTACATTTCATTTAAATAACTTTCAGTAAGAAATAATATTGAAGTAGTGATTGGTGGGGATAGGGATGCAGGCAAATTGGTAGAGTAATTCTTTAGTATGCATGGGGAGCTGGGTTTGATCCCCAGCATCACAAACACTGAGCAAGATGATTTGCACCTATAATCCCAGAGTTGGGGAAATAAGAGCAAGAGAGATGAATTTTAGGCTCATTCTTGACTACAGAGGAAGTTCAAATGCAGCCTGGGTTACATTAGACCCTCCCATCCAAAAAAAATCCAATTAATTAAGTACAGTGGTGATTATCTTTGGTGAAAAACACTGGCTTGGAAGGTGTGATGGGTTGGAAGTGTTTTTAGTCTTAAGCTCTGCAGTGGTTGTATGGATATACATTTATAAAGCTCAAGTTTAGTAAGACTCGTGAAATTTTACCTCAATAATAACCAGAAAAGATAAAAAGAAAAACTGAATTTGTCTACCTGCAATAGACAAGGGGTCTTTTTTAAGTATTTTTTAATTTATTAATTTATTTTTTACATTCCAATCCAAGTTTCCCTCACTCCTCTCCTCCTGCTCCACCCCACCTCCCATCTGCTCCTCGGAGACAGTAAGACCTCCCCTAGGAAGTCTACTAAGTCTGTCCAATCATCTCTTTGAGGTAGGGCCAAGGCACACACCCATCCCCGTGTCTAGCCTGAGCAAGGTATCTCTCCATATAGAGTGTAGATCTCCACAGAGAATATAGATCTCTCCATATATAAGTCAGTCTGTGCATTAGAGTTAGATCTTGGACCCAGTACCAGGGGCCTCATATATTGATTGCCCAAGCTACACCATTGTAACCTATATTCAGGGAGTCTAGTTCAGTCTTATGCAGGTGACAAGGGGTCTTAAGGAGCAGTTTGCTGAGCCTCCAGTGACTCAACTCCATCCACTCACCTCCTCTGAACATCCAAGCTTCTGTGGAAAACAATTGAAACGGTCACTAGACTAGACCAGACAATCTCTTACCCTCCCAGCCCTGACAGGCTGCCTTTCCCCAAAAACCATCTGCTAGTGACAGTTATTTCAAATGTCTAAGTCCCCACCCACAGTTGCCTCATGTCATTGATTTCTTCCCTGTCCCCAAAAACCCCAAACCCATGCACCACCCAGAGGACCAAGGCTTCTCTTCATGCTCCTTAAGTATCATTGTCCACTCCTAAAGAGGCTCATCAGATTTTAGCTTCAGGTGGTGAGCCCTGGATTAGGAGTCCAACCACCTCTGCTCAAAATCCTTGATGTGTTTCTTGTACATACATCAAGGTCTGCTGATTACAGAGCTTGTTAAATTGGAGGGAGGACTAAGTAAGGGGATGAAGCACTTGGCACAGTACCTGGTATATCTTACACATTAAGTGTAGCTGTCAACTTGATTGTTGTTAACTGTCTCCAGTGTGTTCTGTCATTGATGAAAGTGGATCAGACTTGTAAAATTAACCATTACATAAGATAATATTTACTCTACCATGGTTGGACTTATTTGTTACAGTCTAGCCTTTTCAGTAGACTAAAGTTGGTCACATTTCCTATCTGGGCACATAATCAA
This sequence comes from Cricetulus griseus, assembly GCF_003668045.3. Taxonomy (NCBI): domain Eukaryota; kingdom Metazoa; phylum Chordata; class Mammalia; order Rodentia; family Cricetidae; genus Cricetulus; species Cricetulus griseus. Next base: position 58,988,074 of record NC_048600.1, read on the forward strand.
GCAAGCAGAGAGTCAAATTCAGGCCTGGGGAATGAGTCAAATACAGAGAGAGAGAGAGAGAGAGAGAGAGAGAGAGAGAGAGAGAGATGAGAAGAGGGAGGGAGAAAGAGGGAACAAAACTCAAATGCAAATCCCCATAACCCATGGTCTGGGCCTAGATGGGTAGATGATATCTTGCTTAGGAAGCCATGTGATTGGATTGATGGGGAGAATACTTAATCTTGCAGAAATGACTATCTGCTCAAGCAGATCTGGTGTGATCTGATGTGATGGAGAGTTTGAGATCAAATAGACCTGGGTCTGGAGCTCGGCTCCATGCCTTTCAGCTGAGTGTGTTGGCACGGACTTCTCCGTGAGCTTGTCTGGAAATGAGCAAGTGTGGATGCATGTAATGAACTTCGTAACTGTGGCCAAAAGGAAAAGAAAGCCAGCCTTGGGGGCTTTCCAGCATCATGGGATGCTGATGGGGAGTAATTTGGGGAAGAGACCACATACCTCATCCATGCTCCACCCAGATCTCTCTCTTGTCCAGAACAGAGCCTTTTGCCCAGGGACTGCCCCTCCTCAGACTAGGGGCTTTTTAAAGAATCAAACAATGCCCTGTGAAAATGCCAACTGTGTTGTGGTTTTGGTCTCTTTTCTGCTGTCAGTTCTTAAGCCAAGTTCTTCTCACCCCCCCCCACATTGGCCAGCCTACCTCTTCTTGTGTCACAGGCCCATGGTAGAATTCAAGGAGGCTCATCTTCCTGATGCCCACTTCCTCCTCAGCCCTCAGTGTTACTCTCTCTCTTAGCCTCATGCTGTCCCATAAGGTGTCAACTATGCCTCAAGAGAAGGTCATTAGGGTACTGCCCTAGGTCTCATGATTACTATAAGGAACAGATGACTGGAACCACTTCTCAGAGGGACCCAGAAGGAAGAAAAAACTTGATGGTTAATGTGAGTCAGAAGGTACTTGACTCGTCAGGACTCTTCTCTCTACCAAGAGGTAAGTAGAACAGTTATATCCTCACCTCCTTGCAACTTGCTGAGTTTGAAGAGGCATCTGGCAATGAGCCCCTCTTTTCCATGAAGTATTGAATTTTATGGCCCAGAGATTATGCTGCTTCAAGCTTGAGATGGTCTGCCCTTGTGAAGGAGGCATGTCCAGGCAGCTGAAGAACATATAGCTCTCCAAGAAGACCATTTGGGCCGTAACAATCACTCCGACTTCATTTATTAAAGAACCTTGTGTTGCCAGCATCCCAACACAAAACCCCCACCCATATGCTCCAATGTTTCTTTAAAGGTGCTTAGCACCATCTTGGTTCAGTTCCACTCATTTCAGGTTGTTGATGATTGCCTTGCAACTTTTGTTCCTGTGGGGACTGGTCTCCTGATTTTCAAACTTAAAAGTAATTTTCAATGACACCATGTACTTTTATCTTCCTCCCCTGCAATGCTCACTCTTAAAGCCCACTATGAAGTAAGGAAGCCCAAGACAATGCAGGGAGATCCATGAGCAGGTCTCCAGCACATAGCATAGCTGGGGTCCCAATTCATGGTTTTCCTTAACTATGGGACATGTGAGTGACAAGCTTTCTGATAATTCCATCTACTAGCCATGGAGCCTCTCCAGGCTTCACATCCCCCAGATAAAGCCCTGGAGCTCATGGGGCAAAAATAAGTCTCTCTTACATACTTCTGACTCCCCTGACCTACAGAATCTGGCAGCATCATTAACTGTTAAAGACTCTCCGTATAAGGGAAAGTCAACGCTTCTACTCTTCCTCTCCATTGGTAAAAAACGAAGCAAGTAAGTAACATTTGGTATCCAGATCTAGAATGAAGGCCCAATCCTGAGCAGAGAGAATTGAGGTAAATGACTTCTGAGAGCCAAATGAGAAGATCTGAAAATATTGAAAACCATAGAAGGCACATAAAGAGGAAAGCTAATTGTAGAGGGAAAGTAACAGAGAAAGATAGTTCCTGTAGCATGGTGGCTATAGGACTTGTGTGGAAACAGATCTCTAAATCCAGCTTAACCTGTTGTGGTTTTTGGAAGTCTCTCTTGAATCCCACACCTTGGATAAAGTCTACTTAGTCCTTGCTCTTAGGAGGAAACTCCTAGAGCAGGGACCAAGCTCCATGTACTATACTCTGCACATGGCTGATGGAGGGCAGTCTGTGTCTTTCAGCAGATCATGTAAGTCCAAAGAGAACCTGAGTGCAAAGGAATGAGAAGATAGGAATGCTTCAGGCAGGTTCATGCTGGTGGCCATCTCCTCTCTCCACCTGCCTTTGCTGATCAGGCACTTATAAGAATGCTAATCTTTTAAGAGAGTGTGTGTATGCACGCATACACACACACACACACACACACACACACACACACACACACACACACACACACACATTGCACAATAAATAAAAGACTAAGAGACAGATGTTGGGGTCCATGCTTCAAGATGAAGATCAGAAAAGCAAAGCAGCTGGCCACCAGCTCTTACTCTACCTCAGACTGAAAGGTGATCCTGGCTCCACCAAACCTCACACTGTAACCTCTCCTCAGTGTGGCTAGAGAATCCTGAGACTTCAATGTCTTCTTATCCTCAATGTGGCTGGAGAATGAATGCTATCTTTGCATACCTCTCAGTCTTTTAGACTGATTCAATCTCATGTAGCCCTGGGTGGCCTGAACTCAGGTAGAACCATCTGCCTTTGTCTACTGAGTCCTCAGGATTAAAGGTGTATACCACCACTGCTGATCTCTATAGCCTGAGGCTGACTTTGCTTTCTGAATCCCCGGGCAAGCTTTGATAAGTCATAAATCATATAGCAACACACACACACACACACACACACACACAGAGAGAGAGAGAGAGAGAGAGAGAGAGAGAGAGAGAGAGACATGAAGTACCTCCAGCTAGTGTCCTATCTCTACCTCACCAGTGCTAGGATTACAAGCATGTGTGACCATACCCAGCAATTTTACATGGGCTGAACTCAAGTCCTTGTATTTGACTAGCAAGCACTTCACCAACAAAGACATGCTCTCAGCCCCTGGCCTTAACCTATTGGCCCTCCTACCTTTACATCCCAAATGCTAGGGTTACAGGCTACAGGAATACAACCACACATCTAAATCTACTTCTGGTCTCAACCTTCTAAAACCATTCTCTAGGTAGCAATGGGGATACTCCTTTGAAAATGGGAACTAGACCGAGTCATTGGGTGGATTCTCTTCAACTTGACCATTTCTCTGAGTTGCCCTCCTCAGTATCTGTTTACTATCTTCTCCTTTCTGAATACCTCATGGTCACATGGGTCTCCCCTCTCTGTTCCTCCAACACTGAGAATTCAGTGCCCCTGCCTTCTCCCTTCTCACTGGTAGGTGCTTCCTCTAACTCATCCGCATGAGGTCTTCCTCTGCTAGACTGGCCAAATGAGCCATGCTAGGGCCTATCACTGTACCTTGCTCCGTTATAGTCACAGCTCTTCATCAGAATTTCTTTTGTTTCTGTGTACATGTCTCCTGTCAGCCAACACATAGTCCACTAGAAGGGGAGTGTCCCATGTTCAGAATCCCATTTGCCTCATTAGCACTTGTGCTTAGTTGCAGGCACCACATAAATGGTGAGTTGGGAACCAATCAACAAATGACTATCCCCACCATGCAATGTTCTGGCCCCTCACACTCTGGCTTCTTCTTGTCATTCATGATTCTGGGTGGTAGTACAGAAGGGACACAGAATTGGGAGAGGCTGTATCTAGGTCTTGGCACTTGGCTAGGCAACTATCACCCTCACTAGTGTGCTATTTCACAATGGTATGGTATGCCAGGGTAAGGTTTAACTCCATCCCACGGGAGCTCTTCTTGCAACATCTGGTCGCGTGGCAGACAGGAAGTTGGTTAATTAATAAGCACAAAAATGAAAGTGTTGAAATGCCATCAGGCCATGCAGCAGAGAGAGCTTAGCCCTCTTAGTTCAGTGATAGGCACACCAATCTTCAGCTCTTTCTAGACTCAAATTTTGTTAATCTATCTATCCATCTATCCATCTATCCATCTATCCATCTATCTATCTATCTATCATCTATCATCGTTCTAGTTTTGCCATTGCTCTTGTTTTCATTTTGCTGTGTTGTTTTTGCCAGTGTCTGTCTGTGCATGCCAGGCTACTATTAGACTTTCAATCCCCTACTTCTTCTTCCCCAGTGTTAAAAATACAAGAATGTCCCTTCACACCTCTCTCATGCCCATCTGCACAGCACATGACAACAAATACCCTTCTAGCCCTAATATTTTAGAATCTTTCTCTTAGAGATGACTTATTTCCTTCAGCCAAATAGTTCTCTTTAAGTGTCTTGTCTGTCATCCACCCCGACTCCACCACCACCCTCACATTTTCTTTTGCTTTTATTAGTCTTTTCCCAATATTGGTGTTAGTCACTTTTCTAGTGCTTGTGGCTAGAGTTCCTTGACCAGACGCAACTGGGAGGAAGACTTTGAGCTTTCAGTTGGAGTGTATATGGTTCACAGCTCCATGGTTACAGATGTGAGCAGCAGCTGCCTGCTGACAACTCAGAAGATCAGGAAGGTGAAACAGGACAGGAAGTGGGGACTGTTTATAAATGGCAAGGCCCACCCCAACCACACTCACTTCCCCTAGAGAGGCCATACCTCCCAAAGGTTCCTCAACCTCCCTAAACAGGAACACCAGCTGGAGACCAAATGTTCAAACACAGGACTCTGTGGGGATACATTTTATCATTTGTCATTTCTTCTCTGTTCTTTGAAACACTATGCAACCTTCAAAGGTCAATACAATGCCTACTCTCAGTCTTCTTTATTCATTCCATAAGGAGTATTACATCTCCTTATAAAATTTTGGGAAGTTTATTGATTACTTCAGGTGTTGGTAAGCTACCACCTGGTGGCCAAATTCAAAATATCAGGCAAACCTGTTTGGCTTTATAAATAAAGTTTTATTATAACACAGTCAGTTATGTCAATACATTTGCATGAAATCTATGGCTGTCTTACTACCGCCCTAGAGTTGAATGATTGTGACAGAATTGATATGATAAATAAGTCTAATTATTTACTACCTGTTTATTGTAGCTTTTATAGAAAATGTTTGTTGCTCATCTACACTTATGAAATCTCTCTACTTATCAGGCAGAAGATTTTCAAAGCCATAGAGTCAGCAGCTCATATCTTTATGGAGCACCATTTTTACCAGAAGACAGAGGAGAAAAAGCAAAAGGTCATAAATAGACAATGACAATGACAGGAAACTTCAAAGCTGTGTCTGTGGGGGAGGAATTGGAGGGAAACTTATAAAGGCATTCCTCAAATTCCTTTGAAATATGTGGATGAATTATGCCACCTGTTCCAAAAGTCATGTCAAAAACTTAAAGTGGTATTACAGCATAAAACCACTAGGCAAGAAGCTTTTTATTTTAATGTTTAATTAAAATGTTCAGTGAGTGTACAAAATAATGGGTTTGTTATATTTCCATACACATGTATCATTGTACTTTTCTCATAGGAAATCCCCCACCTTTTCGCATTCCACCTCTTCCTTTCCTCCCACTTGGTCCCCATCATTCCCCAAATATTTCCCCTTCTGCTTTCATTATATTCATTATATATGAATATATACATTGTACATTTAATATATATTGTATTCACTGTATTTCATAAGCCTTGATTCTGCATATGGGAGTAAACATGCAATATTGAATCTCTGAGCCTGCTTATTTCATACAACATGCTGATCACAAATAGTACAATTTCATTCTTTGTGCCCTTTTAATTTCAATATAAATTTTATCTCTCTATGCAAACAAACATAACACTAAAACTTATTTTCCTATTGTTACACAAAAGATAGCCTCTGGTTCTTGTTAGCTCCATAATATATCTGTGAAATGCCTTCATTCTTTTTCCTAACTGTACAGGGTTCCATTAAAGGGACACATCAGAATCTAGTCAACCACTCTACTATCCTTTTGATGAATAAATGGGTTGTTTCTGGTCTTTTCTATTTCAAGCAATGCTTCAGCAAATAAACTTGAAGTTGTGTGCTTTTAGCAATGTGCCAATGTATCTTTCCACACTGCAGGAATTTTGTAATTTTGTACATTTGCATTTTTGATAAGGATTGTGAAATTGTCATTCACAGAAGTCATGCTACTTTACTCCCCCACAGGGAGCATTTGAATGCCCCTTTCCTCACAGCCTCTTCCTGGGCAGGGGCTGATAGAACAGCTTTTAGGGTAGTGTCTCCACTCTGCGTGTGGTGACCACTTTCATTGTTCTTTTTAATGAATAAAGCCATAGACCATTTCTTACAGTCAACAGCCTGATGCTGCACCTGTTCCTGCTGGAAATAACTATCTGAGTGATGGCTGGGACTTCAGGTTAGAGACTGCCTCTGCAGAGGACATCAGGGTAATGGGACATGAAAGCCACAATGGGCTTTAATTATTGGCTTCACAGAGTTCCATGTTTAAGACACCACATGAGAAAGCTTCAGCAGATTCCCTGCCTGCTGAGGAAAGAGGGTTTTGCATTCTCAGGACTAAGGTGGGCAGGGGTGGATTGGAGTTAAACATGTTGTTTGTGTGTGGAATCTCAGTCAAGGAAATAGTGTAGGTGGGGCATGAAATGCCCAGCAGTAAGAAATATATTTAGGAGCCGGGCGTTGGTGGCGCACACCTTTAATCCCAGCACTCAGGAGGCAGAAGCAGGCGGATCTCTATGAGTTCAAGACCAGCCTGGTCTACAAGAGATAGTTCCAGGACAGCCTCCAGAGCCACAGAGAAACCCTGACTCGAAAAACCAAAAAAAAGAAAGAAAGAAAGAAAGAAAGAAAGAAAGAAATATATTTAGGAAAGGAAAAAATGAAGGAGGAAGGGATGGAAGGAGGGAAGAGAAGGACAGACAAGGAGATAAGGAGAGTGAGGAAAAAAAGAGAGAAGGGGAGAGAGGGAGGACAGAGGAAGTAGGAAGGATGGGAGGGAGGGAGGGAGGGAGGGGAGGGAGGGAGGGAGGGAGGGAGGGAGGGAGGGAGGGAAGGAAGGAGGAAAGAAAAGCTGAGGAGGGGAGAGAAGAAGGCCAGAGGAAGGGAGTGAGGGTGACTGCTTATGGGCTTAAGATATGTGTTGTCATGGAAAGGTCATCTATTTGAGTCTCTATAAGAAAGACTCCAGAGGTGACCTATATATACATTGGGATCAGATAAAATACCTTGATTAGAAAGAAGGGAAGGAAGGAGAGGAGGCAGGGAAGGATGGAGGGCAAGAGAGATGAAGGAGTGGGAGGGGGAAAAAGGGAGGAGAAAATAGGCTTTAAAATCATCAAATTCTGATTTGAGTCTCAGCCTATCACTTGTGCTCTGAGACCCCAGCCAGTGCTGCCAACCTCCTTCACCCTCAGTTTCTACTTGGAGGATGCATTCAGTGTCTACCTTGCAGTTGGCACTATATCATCAACGCATTGCAGGATTGACTCATCCTTGCTCAATAGCCGTGGGATCACTGTTGGTGCTGATTTGATTATGTCTACTAAATTTGTACAGATGGTGTCTGAAGTCAAAAGAACAGGTCTGTGGTGTATCTTACTCCAGCTGTTTCTTTTAACTGCTGGGTGACCCAGGGAGCAGCTCCCTGTGGTACCCACCAGCAATGTTGCCCTCCTAATTTACTTCCAAATGTTCTCTCCTGGCTGTCGCTGTTGGAAAGACAGGGGAACCTGGGAAGCCTGAGGTGGAGAGAGGCAGGGGTGTAGATGACCAAGGTTGGGAGGGGGTTTCCTACCTATTGCAACTGCAGTTTCCAAAGCTTGAGACCTTGGAGCACTTGAGACTTGGACTTCCCCCTGGAATGGCATCTGGAGAGTCACACCCTTGGTTACCTACAGCTCATGACCTCCCTGTCTTCAAAGGAGCTGGTGCTCCTTCTCCTTAGTTTCATCATAGCAGCAAGTACCTGGCAGCCCCACTCACCTCAGAGGCAGTGTGTCCTGGGACCTGCTTCCCCACAGACTAAGAGGACACAGCAAGAAAGGGTCATTCCTTTCCCATGAACTTTTAACGGCACAAAGAAAAGAGCAGTTCTTTTGTTAAGCTTCTGATATCTTAGTTTGGCTGGTTTGACTTGGTTTGTTCTTGTTTTTGTTTTCTTTTTCCTTTTGGAAACAAGGTCTCATGTAGATCAGGCTGGTCCCCTATTTGCTCTGTTGCAGAGGCTGGCCCTGATCTTCTGATTCTCCTGATCTCCAAGGGCTGGGATTATAGACATACACCACCACGGCTAGCACACAATTTATTTATTTTCTACGTTGAAAAGGTGTGTATTTCTTAAGAAAAGTGACAGAAGGAGAAGTCGGCAGAAGCAGGAAGGATGGCAAAGGCTTGAGTGGATGGCTGAAACTTGAACAGTGGTATCGTGCCAGGGAAGCTTGTGAAACTCAATCCCGTTAGAGTGGCTGCATCAGTCAGCATCTACTGCTATAACAAAATGTCTGAGATAAACAAGTTACAAAGAAGAAAGGTTTATTTTGGCACATGATTTGTGGCTTTGCATCCATGGTCACTTGGCCCTCTTGCATTGGAGCCTGTTGTGAAGTAGCTCATCATGGCAGATTGTGTGGCAGGTAACCTGGTCACCAGGACACCATAAAGTTTATGGCATAAACAGACAAGATGAAGAAATCATAGTCCTACCATACACTAATGAGCATGCCTCCCCCTTCCTAGGGATCTAAATTCCTTCCATTAGCCTTTCTTTTCTTTTCTTTTTTAATCTGTGTGTGTGCACTGGTCACTCCCTACATGTCTGTGTACATGTGGGGATTCATATTGCTACAGCATACATGTTGAGGTCAGCTTTGGGTGTTGGTCTTTGTCTTCCTCTTCCTTTGTGACAGGGTCTCTTGCTTGTTTTTCTTTGCATAATCCAAGCTAGCTGACCTGCAAATTTCCAGGGAGTCTCCTGTCTCTACCTTCCATCTCAAGCAGAAACACTGGCATTACAGACACATGCTATTGCCATGCATTACACACCCAGCTTGCCATGAACTCTAGACATCCAAACTCAGCTCCTCAAGCTTACAGGGCAAACTATGTAACCACTGAGCCATGCCCTCACCCCCAGCCCTACACCTACTTCTTATTGTAGGCTGTAGTTCCACAGCCTACAATAGCTTTACACTGGGGAACAAGTTGTCAACACCTGGGTCTCTAGGCAACATTCTAGATACAATACCTGGTCCTTCAGGAGACAGCACACAGAGATAAAGCCAGGTGGAGGTGACAGGATGCTAAGCAGTTAACCTCCCTTCATAGCAAAAACAACATGCTTCAGTTACAGCAGCAGTGAACCAACAACAATCCAATAAAGAGATACTGAGAATCATTGGGGAAGGAATTGTAGTCACAGGCAACAAGGCAACATTAGAGCTAGCAGAGCTGTTCTCAAGAGGGAAGTGTGAGGCCTGCAAAGTTTTGCTCTGTGTGTATCTGTGAGTACTGTCTTCTGCTTTTTCCGAGCTGAAACCTGGCTTTTTTTATTATTATTATTCGAAGCAGATCTGGCAGCACATTTACTGCCTGTGGCTCAGCTCTGTTGTCTTCACCCTCACTCCCCAGGGCTCTTTCCTGTTCTGACAAACCATTTCATTCTAACATGATAATGGGCGCCATGGCAATTAGAACAATAACCTCTGCAAAACTATCTATGCCTTCATTCATAGGATTGTGGAAGTCCCTGCTGTACACAGCAAAGTCAATTTTATGAATGAGATTCAGGCTAAAGACCAAAGATGATCCCAGATGATTCAAATTAGCCCAATCTAGTCACACAAATCTTTAACAGTAGGTGACCTTTAACAGTAGAGTGTTGGTATAGTATTTGCCAAGCACTGGGGGGCAGAGACAGGTGTTTGTTAACAGGCCATTCTAACCCAAAGGGCAAGCTCCAGCTTCCAGCTTCAATGAGAGACCCTATCTAGGAAAATAAACCATGGAGGGAAGACATACAGCATTGACTACTAGACATTGACTTCAACTTCTGGCCTCCATTCATGGACACATATACACAAGCATTGCACACACACACACACACACACACACACACACACACACACACACACACAATTTTTTAGCTGCCTACAAAGGTTGAGCCAAAGACTCCAAATTCTACAAAGAAGGAAAGAAAGAAAGGAAGAAAGAAAGGAAGGAAGGAAGGAAGGAAGAAAGAAAGAAAGAAAGAAAGAAAGAAAGAAAGAAAGAAAGGAACTAGACAGCCTAGTTGACTGTTTTCAGAACTGTGAGGCATTGTTCTTACATAGAGAAATGCAAGCTCGAGAGTGGGTAGAAATGTCACACACAGCAAGTGATGCAGCTGGACTTTTGAAATTGTGGTTTAAAAAAAAAAAGTATAACATAAAATTTACCACCTTAGACATCCTTCAGCACGCTTTAGTGTCCGTCCACTGTATTGTGCAACTGTCTCCAGGCTGCTTTTTGTCGTATGAAACTGAAACTCTGCACCCATAACACAGCTCATTTCTCCCTTCTCCAGCCCCTAGTAACTCAATTCAACTTTTGAGCTCTGTGAACTTGACTCTCAAGGTGCATCCCCCATCACAGCATCTATCAGAGCAGTTCTGAAGCTGAACAATACTCTGTTGTCTTTGTCAGGGCTTCTATTGTGCTAAAACAGCATGACAAAAAGCAGCTTGTGTGAGGGAGACAGAGTTTGCTTCAGCTTACAATTCCACCTAGAGTCTATCACTGGGGAAAGGAACACAAGGCATGGCAGGAAGCTGGAGACAGGAACTGAAGTGGAGACCATGGAGAAGCTCACTGGCACGAACCTGATGTCCTTGAGTCAACTGGTAAGAAAGGCATTAAGAGATGTGAGTGATCCCACGCAGTTCTTCAAACATAGTAACTTACTCCCACCTCAAGGCCTTTTTATGTGTTGTTTCTTCTCCCTTAGTCATGTAATTGGCCCCTTTTCATCATTGCTGTCTCAGTTCAAATGTCAACACCTCAAGTTCTTCCCAGCCCATCTTGGTCAAGTAGCACCTGAGTCACCATCTTTATTTTCTTCATTTGTAGCTAAACTCATTTTTCCCTTTGTCATCTTTATTAACAGTCTCCCACAGAAGAATACATGGTGTATTCTATACAACTGTTACCTGTTTATTATCCCGAGCAACCCCATACACAGAACCATGTCTGTCATGTGGTGGTACTTGCTAAATATCTGTAGGATAAAAGCATTTTTATTGTATCCAGAAAATGGAAGTCAGGGGCCATCAAGATGGCTCAGTAGGTAAAGGAGCTTGCTGCCAATTCTGAAGATCTGAGTTCCATCCCTGAGATCTTCCAAGTTGTCCTCTGACCTCCTCGCACATGCTTTAGCATGAGTGTTTGCAACTACACTAAATAAATACGTGAATAAATAGAGAGAAATCTGTAAGCAAAAATTTAAGTCAAAAAAATTGCAAGTCTTATCTACCAGTGAAACAACATTAAATGAAGGTAAGTAACATAGAGAATTCTATACTTCTTTAAAATGCATTCAGTTCACCTATTGTTATTGACAGGAAAGAATATCTTCAAAGGAGAGTTGAGTTTTCCAAAGATAAACAGAAAAGCAATGAATTGCTATAATTTTAATTTTACAGTGTATCAAAGACAGCCAGGAGTAATGACTTACACCTCTGACCCCAGAATTCAGGAGGCAGAGGCATATATATATATATATATATATATATATATATATATATATGGTTGTTGGGACATTTATGATTGAAGACAAGACTGCATAGAGAGAAGAGAGACTCCTTTTTTCCCTTTATGCATCATAGAGTGACAAAATATTTTGCACATTGGTTTCAATCACTTTTAGAGTGGGAAAAAGAAACTATATTGGCTGAATGGTTTATGGGAATAATACCCTGGTGCTTGCTGTTCACTTTGAAATTTATAAGTCTGAGAATGGATTGACAGGTGAATAGATGATTAGACAATTATATGGAAACAATAAAGTAACTGTAGCAAGATGTTCTTTGTGGATCTAGAAGGTGGCCATGCTCATCTTCTCTCAGCTCCCTGGTTGTTGGAAAGCTCCATGATGAAAATGAGACTAGAAACCTTGCTGTTTATTTGATACACACTTCGCAAATGCTTATGGTATTCAGACATATCCTCTTCACTCTGGTGGCCAGGTACAGCACAAGGCAGCCCGCAGTTTTCCTGGAATCCAGGAAGACAGGCTCCATGCTGCTTATACTTGGGCTCCAGGCTTCCCTGTATGACATCTCACAGACGCCTAGCCTATGTGAAGATGAGGCCAGAATGCCAAAGAATTGGTAAGGGTTCCAGGTTCTAGGAAAATCCAAGTAGCACACTACACAGATAGCTGGGGAGTCAGGTGAAGGTACTAAACTAAAAGAAAATGAATAAGGAGAGCACTCAAGACGGCATTGGATCCCAAGAAGCAAGACATCACTCAGGTAGGAAAGGGCAATGTCCCTAGGGCTTGGCTCTGTGGAAGTCACACAATACACACAATAGTTCAGTAAAGGAGACAACAGAATTAGCACCTGCTTCTCTCCTATATTCCCAGTTTCTCCCCTGCCACCTTGAGAAACAAGACAGGAATAGTGGCCAAATGGCTGTATTTGGTGATCAAAAACCTTGGTCACAGACCAGGAGAAGCTAGAGGTGAGAAAGGACAAAATATGACAATAAGAACTAATTCTCAGCAAACCCATCATATCATTTATCATCCAAAACCAGTCCCATAGGAAGTGAAAGAAGTTATTGACGATTAAATTAGGTCTGCATACGGCCCAAACCCAAACTGTATGCCCCCTACCTTTATATTCTATTTCAATTCCCTCAACTTGACTTGAAGCCACTGAAGAGACACAGAGAGGCCAAGTGACTTGGTGAAGGTCTACAGCAGAATTGGAGCAGAGATGGATGAACAAAGCCTTAGCTTCTGACCCCACAATTCCTCACAGTTTGGTCTCTCTGGGCTTGCAAGCCTTCCTCACCTCTGGCCATGACCCTACCTTACTCTTCACAGGCTTAGTCAAACACCGCTCCCAGTTGGCTCCTGCAATGCTGTCACGTGGGTTTTGAAAGAAGTCCCTTTTTTTCCCCTATGAAGAATGTGCTCAGGTGCATCTCCTCCTAATTTTTCTTCCTCTTTTGGGGGAATGAAATGCTGGGCTAGATAGAGGGGAAGCTCTAGGTGAACCTAGGGTATCTTAGCATCTCATGACATGAACAAAAGCCTGATGGAGGATGAAATCAGAGCAGAGCATCTGATGGAATGTTCTCACTCACTCTCACACCCTCACCAGCCTATCATGTCTCTAGGGGTGGCTTTTGAAACTCCCAGGAAATACCCATTTGGGGAGCTAGCTTCTCATGCAACTACTATTGTTTGAGCATTGTTTAGGTGGTACACATCGTGCTAGGCAAATAATACATCAGAGCAAAGGAGAAAGGTGTGGTTGCTCTCTTATGAAAATTCTACTATGGAAGGCGGTGGATGTCAGATAATAGACAAATCAATTCACTTCAGAAAGGAAGTAGGCTGACCAGACACACAGCAATGATAGACAATGTCTATTCCTGTCATAGCTAGTCCTTCTGGCAAAAATGAAGATATTCTGGAAATACTCATGACCCTCCCTTTGCCTATCAGACTATTCAAACAGCAGATCCTAAGGAATTGGAATTTCCCCAGAAATCTCATTGGAACATAGAGGTCTAGGGCCCTGGTTCCAGCCACAGCAGTTTCTCACACAGTTCCTACAATTTGTCAAACTACCTTGTAAAAGATACTGGAGCCAAGACAATAATGGACTATTGAAGGGGAGGACCACATCTTGACCAGGACTTCATAGTTAGGTGTGCCTCTTTGACACCTGGTTTAAACCCTGAAGATGGACTTAGGGGTGGTGGTTATTAGATCTTTTTCTTCTTCTTCTTCTTCTTCTTCTTCTTCTTCTTCTTCTTCTTCTTCTTCTTCTTCTTCTTCTTCTTCTTCTTCTTCCTCCTCCTCCTCCTCCTCCTCCTCCTCCTCCTCCTCCTTCTTCTTCTTCCTCCCCCTCCTCTTCCTCCTCCTCCTCTTCCTCCTCCTCTTCCTCCTCCTCCTCTTCCTCCTCTTTCTCCTCCTCCTCTTCCTTTTTCTCCCAGTGTATTGACTAAACCTCCTTTCTCTGTTTTTCATTATCACGTGTCTCTTTGTTTGGTGTACTGGTGACAAAGCTTAGCTTTTTATGTCTGCCAGGGTCCAGGCTCTGACCCTAACAACATCAGTAACATAGTCCTCTTTTCTCCACAACAACTATATGAGGAGGATACTGTTACCAACCCTATCTTACAGATGGATGTGAAAACCAAGGCTCAAAGATGTTAGTCAACTGCCAAGGTCAATCAGCTTATATGTGTGAAATTCATATTTGGAGCTGAGAAATTATACTTCAGAGCTGATGTACATCACTCGCTGGCCTGGGAAGCTGGGCAGGGTTCTGATTTATTCTTGGTACTCCAAAGCTCCAAGGAAGCCCTACATTTTTTTTTCATCTTATCATTAAACATCCTGGTAATGCAATTGAGCAGGTGTTATGACCCATATCCTAGAAACAGCATATAGCATTCCCAAGAACTTATGAGAGGAGATGAGCCTAGACTGTGTTAAGTGCACTCTCTCTTTTCAAACTCCCTGCTGAAGAGCTACTTGTCACTTCTTTGTTGTCCCTGTGGTTGGGTCATTCTAACATATCACTCTGCATTCCCAGGCTCTCTTATTTTCCTCTCTGTACTCTTCTCCCACCTCAGGATGTACCTCTCCAAAAGCCTCAACAACTTCACTTCTAGGGAAATCTAATAAACAAATCTTCCCTTATTCTCTGAGATGATAAAGATGTGTTGGAACTGTAGCCAACTCGTCTTTCACATCCCTGGAAGAACTTCCAACAGTCTTTCCTTCCTGCACTCACAAGACTGCCTCAAGCTACTAGCCTCACCTTCCCTGCCAAAGTTGAAGTCATTAGTTGATTAATGGCCTGTTCCCAGAGGAGTCTAGCCACAGTTGGAGCCTGGGGCTTTTGGTTAACAGGTGGAGGTTTGCAGAGGCCAAAAAAACAAGCATTGTTCCAACCAGCAAACTCCTTATCTGTGAAAATGATCTCACTTCCTTGGAAACTAACTCAATGAGAGTGGAACAGTAGGCCCAGTTCCCCAGAGCTGTCAAATCCTCAGTGTGAGCTCCAAACCTGCCTTTCGTTTCTGCATCAGCATTGCTCTCCTCCCTTGTCCTTGGTTTCCACGTCCATCAGAGCCTTCACAGCTCAGAGCTCACCATGCTGTCTCACAGCTCCATACTGCCCATCTGCAGTACAATGCTCTCTCCTCATCAGCATGTCTCCTCAAAGATACTCAAACACGACTCAGACACCACCTGCCCAGGAAGCTTTCCATGCCTGCCCACATCTCACTGAGCCCTGATACACACCTCTTCTCTGAGTTTCCAAAGCCACAATGAATAACATTCTTTGTATGGCAACAACACAACACACCTATTTAAACCCTCTACTGTGCCTGTCCTGTGAGGGAAGAAACAGAATCACAATATTGCCAAACTTACGGTCACAATCTGTACCCCAATAGCCCAAGTTTGAACACCAGTCCTCAAAAAGTTAAAACACTCAAATTAATAGCAAAAGGCTATTGTTGAATG
This sequence comes from Cricetulus griseus, assembly GCF_003668045.3. Lineage (NCBI taxonomy): Eukaryota > Metazoa > Chordata > Mammalia > Rodentia > Cricetidae > Cricetulus > Cricetulus griseus. The sequence continues at coordinate 59,003,836 of NC_048600.1, forward strand.
TGGCTTGTGGTGGTTTGAACAAGAAAGTCCCCCACAGGCTCATACATTTGAAAACTTGGTCCCTGGTTTATGGCACTGTTTGCTGTGGGGAGGGGGGCTTGTGGAACCTTTAGGAGGTAGATCCTTGCTGGAAGAAGTATGTCATTGGGAGTAGGTTTTGAGTGTTTAGTCCATTTCCAATTCACTCTCTCTACTTCACGCCTGCATTTTCAAGATGCAATCTCTCTGCTTTCTGCTCCTGTGTCTGGACCTGGCACTTGTTGCTATGCCTCTCCACCAAAATGGTCTCTCATCCCTCTGAAATGGTAAACCAAGGGTTGTAAGCAACCCTTTCCTCCTTAAATTGCCTTTGGTCATGGTGTTTTATCACGGCAATAGAAAAGTAACTAATAGACTACGGAGACAAAGAGTTCAAGTGCTCCTCTCCAGTACCTCTTTAGGGCCCTGAAGTGAGACCACAGCTTAAATAGAGAGCCAAGAACACATACATCTAAGCAGTCCCAGTCAAAATGTGGCTGCCCATTTTGACCCATCACTGTCTAGACTCCAGTATCTCCAGAAGCAAGGCTGACAAGCTGTCAGCACTGCATAGAAACTCTTTGTAGGCCACAAATCCCCCCCCCACTGACTGGCACAAGGCTCATAGTATTTTCCTACTCCCAACAAGAGATTCCCCTTTTGTTGGGGCCGATTCTTTTTCAATTGTCAGACTGAGAGACCCAAGTGTCTGTCTGAATATCTTCATTTCTGCCAAGGCAGTTTCAATAACGGTGTGCCAATGACTCAGCATCAAGTGCTGCAAGTGGCATACGAACCCAGGCAGTGTGAAATGCAGGAGATGAACCATCAGAATCCTCACGATCTGCTGTGTTCCCCACAATGAGTAATACTTATTAGGCACTTACAGTTTACCCTCCAATGCTCTGTCTTTGTCATTCTCATAGAAGTTTCATGATAATGATGTGTTGCATGGTGGTGCTATATGGTAGTTGTCATCTTCATTTGGAAAGAAAGAAGTGTAATTATTTACATGACATCACACAGACACTGCTGAGATGAGTTGAGACTTTTCCTCATCTAACCATTATCTCATCTTGCCCTCTAACTGTTATTTTTTTTCTTTTAAGATGTATTTTAGTTTCAATTATGCGTATAGGGGAAGGGGTGTGTGCATGTGAGTACAGGTGTCTGCAGAGGTCAGAAGAGGTCATCAGATCTTCTGGAGCTGGAGTTACAAGCAATTGTGAGCCACTCAATGAGAGTGCTGGGAATTGAACCTGGTTCTCTGTAAGAGCAGTATGTGCTCCTAAGTGTTGAGCCATCTCTCCAGCCCCCAACCCCAAGTCCTGCACACTTTTATAAGAACAAAACCTATGTTGTTGGAGATAATATTCCCAGAATTTAAAGGGGAAAAGTTTAGGCAACATGGACATCTCCCTCCCATTTAGGTAGATTAGAGGATAAATGTCTCTCAGTTGTGGGGTAGGGCTCTCAAAGAAGTGATTAGAAGAGGGTGTCCTCGGCTAACACCATTCTGTGCTTGTTCTTCTTTTCCTTCCAACTTAGAATGCAAAGTCTGGATCACCAGTAGCCATCTTATAACCAAGTAAAAAATTACTGAGCAGAACCAAAGAAGCCAAGCTTCCTGGGGACCTCACTGAGCTACCAGGCCAGCCCAACTCTGAATTTCAAGGAATTTAGAGTGAAAGATCTTCTTAATAGCTGTATTATTCAAATTTCATTGCTTGAAGCCCAATACCATTCTTCACTCATTTGTTCTTCCATGTATCTCAGAATTCCTCCTATGAAGTCCAGCCCTCAACTGGTCTCTCTCTGCATGGATATTCCTGACTTAGCATCTGGTCACCACATTCATGAATCAGCCCTGACTTCTGGCCCTGACTCTCCCACTCTCTGTTCCCCTGTGGGTAAAGGAGGCAAAGTTAAGAAAGTAAACATCTGCCCTTACTCCAGAGGTTTTAGAAGCAAAGGCACAGAAGTAAGCGTAGGCATGAAGGATGTATGGGGGTGGCCCCAATCTGTGAGGGACACTGGAAAGATCCAGTGTAGCTAAGTGCTGAGAGATCTACTTGGTCCTCTGTTTCAAGCAATAGTGGTCCTGGGAAATGGAGGGTCAGGAGCCAATTAAAACTGAAGGATGAAATCAGCAGACTACTTGAGCCAGAGCTGGCTTAAAACTTAGATGAAGCAGCCAACATCCCAAGCATTGCAATCTGAGACACACTGGGAATTGCCTTGCATATTCTCCATTTCTTCCCCACATCTGGATTCGCTTCACAGGACCTCTAAGGCCCTGGTGGTGTCAGAATTCCTTCCCATGCCCAGGCTGTGGTATGAGTGCATTGGCTACTGCGGAGAGCTGCCTCCTGGAGTCTCAGTTCCCTCATCTGCACAATAGAATTAATACTATCAAACTCTGCCTCCCTATTCTGGTGGGGACTGGCAAGAGCAGCAAGAATAAAGATGAATAAGAAAGCCATGTTGTAAACCATCACCCACACCCAAGTCATGTGTGCTATTGTTTTTCTCAGGCCTCTGCTTCCACAAATGATAGAAAGTTCCTTCCAAATCCAAAGTTGTGTATGCAAAAGTATCTTTTCAACACTTGGTCCTTAGTCACTAATCAAAGGCTGTTTTACAGAAAAGTGAATTTTCTGAAATAGAAAAAGGTGATCAAAGGATGGGATTCTACAGAACCCTGGGGCTAGTACTCAGAACTTTGGAAAGAAAAGCTGAAAGAATGGAAGAAAGCATATTTAAGGACCACGAGAAAGCACTGTTTTGGAAAAGAAGGAAGAAAGTCGATTTGTTTCTTTAGTTGGTTGGTTGGCTGGTTGGCTGGTTGGTAGCTGTTTGGTTGGCTGGTTGGCTGGATGGATGGTTGGCTGGTTAGCTGGTTAGTAGACTGGTTTCAGTTCTTCTGAACACAAAACTACTCCAGCTACAGGGGCCTTCCTTAGCCCATGGTAACTTAACTTGTAAACACAATAAATTAACTTAGTTCTCTTTTAGGAGAATTAGGTGGGGGTTGGAAGTGGATAAGACTCTTACTTTTTATTCTTTTTGTTTTGTTTTGCCATATGTGTGTTTATATGTTTGTTAAGAGCTTAAAATTAAACTATGATTAAAGGTCTTGAAAATTGTTCTCATTTAAACCACCCTATTATTAGTTGGTTTTTCAGTGCCATCATGAAATGCCTGAGGGTGAATAACTTTTAAAGAAAAGAGGTTTGTTTAGGTCCAAGTAGCATGCATGGCACAGGCTCTGATGACTTTGAAAGTTGTACTTTGAATCAGGGGATGGAGCCAGTGAGTAGCTGATGGGAATTGGCCATAAAGAAGCCAGAAATTTGGATAGAGAATATGCCCAGGAAGAAAAGGGCAAAGACTTGGGTTCTCTGGGACAAGGGAAGAGACATGGTGCTGTCAGCTAGTTGCTACTCAGTCTCTCTGAGTTAGCAGGTTTTTAACCCAGTCTTTGACTCCTGGGTCTTACTGACTAAATAAAATGATAGAGACTTAATTTAAACCTATATATCATGGCCATGGTAGAGCCAGGGCTGCAGGACCAGAAGCCCCACCAGGCTGCTGCCTGAGTGGCAGCAGACAATAATTAAGATATCAGTAGATTCCTGTGCAGCTGATAAATTAACACAGCACATTGTGTGTGGTGCCACCGCTGGGCTGGAGGTCCTGGATTCTATAAGAAAGCAGACTGAGAAAGCCAGGAGGAGCAAGCCAGTAAGCAGCACCCCTCTGTGGCCTCTGCATCAGCTCCTGACTCAGGGTTTCTGCCCTGTTTGAGTTCCTGTCCTAATTTTGTTCAATAATGAACAGTGAAGTAGAAGTGGAAGTCAAATAAATCCTTTCCTCTCAACTTGATTCTGGTTGTGGTATTTTATCACAGAAATAGTAACTCTAACTAGGACACCAATGTTGTGATGTTCTCACAGCATTTGAATTTCTCCATTCATACATTAATCCTATCACCGATAGCAATCCATCTTGATTCAGTTTCATCTTGGTCAGCTCTGGATGCCCATGGTTAATAGTTGTCCAAAAATAAGCAATTTGAAGTAAAAGAACTTATAGCACATTGTTACAACTGTTCTATCATTTATTGTCATAAATTAAATTATGTCATGGGTATGTATGCATAGGGAAAACAAGATGTATAGAGTTTTCTGATACTTGTGGTTTGGTTTCAGACATCCACTGAGGATCTTGGAATTTATTCACTGTGAACATGAGGGGGCCATTGTACCTGAATGCCTCTTATAATCAGGTTATATCCTGGGCCCTAAAATGAGCCATGTCAGGGAGCTAGAACTTTGGTGCCTATTCTGGTGCCCTTGGGTGAGAGCTAAGCATCTAAATCAATTACCAAAAGATGTCCTCAAGAAGAAGGGAACACCTAAAGGAGAGAGGATGCAAGATAAATAAATAGAAAGACAGACATACTGACAGAGACAGACAGACAGACAGAGCCATCAAAAAGATTAGACAGACACAACTTTTCTGGATCCCAGAAGTCTCTGAACATCTATATAAGCAAATATAGGTGAATCCACAAGAGCTTGTTTGAGCAGGGATTTAGGATTTACTAGAATACACTGATAAGTATGCAACAAGATAGATAGCTGTGATGCTCTTCTGTTCTGCCCAGGGGTGAATGGAACCAGCAATCCTATCTCCAGCCACCACATGAGAGAGCAAGTGGCTGCCCTTCTCTTTCCTATAAAGGGGTCACATTGGAAGACTAGAATCTCCACCCTAAGGCTGGTACCCCAAGTCTATTGGTGGAATGAATTCCCACAACACATCTCTTATAAAATGAAGTTGATACTACCTGGCTCAGAGTTGGGAGAAAATCTGAAGAGAGTGAGTATATGGTCGGGGATACAGGAGGCCTTTAATGCATTTTCTGTTTTTCCTTCTCAAGGGACTTACAGTACTTTTCAATATCTATGTTTTAAGAGTCCACATCACAGTCCATGGCTTAGGAGTTCACAGATCCTGTGTGAGAAACTACTACTTTAGTCTTGCTAAATGAGCATATCCATCATCAAACTGCCCTCTAAATATTTATGTTTAAAGTGGGGTGCAGAACTAAATAGAGAATTCTCAACAGAGGAATCTGAAATTGCTGAAAGACACTTAAGAAAGTGCTCAAAATCCTTGGCCGTTAGAGAAATGCAACTCAAAACAACTCTGAGATACCACCTCACACCTGTCAGAATGGCTAAAAATACCAATGACCATCTATGCTGGAGAGGATGTGGAGGAAAAGGAACACTCCTCCATTGCTGGTGGGAGTGCAAACTTGTAAGACCACTCTGGAAATCAGTATGGCGGTTGCTCAGAAAAATGGGAATCAGTCTACCTCAAGATCCAGCCATTTCTCTCTTGGGTATATACCCAAACAGTGCATGTTCATACAACGAGGGCATATGTTCAACCATGTTCATAGCAGCATTGTTTGTAATAGCCAGAACCTGGAAGCAACCTAGATGCCCCTCAACTGAAGAATGGATGGAGAAAATGTGGTACATTTATACAATGGAGTACTACTCAGCAGAAAAAAGCAATGGAATCTTAAAATTCGCAGGCAAATGGATGGAACTAGAAGAAACCATCCTGAGTGAGGTAACCCAGTCACAAAAAGACAAACATGGTATGTATTAACTCATATATGAATTTTAGACATAGAGCAAAGGATTACCAGCCTATAATCCTCTTCACCAAAGAAACTAGGAGACATGAAGGACTCTAAGGGAAGTGGCTTGAACTCCTCAGCTAATTGGGAGCATGAGGGTAGGGGAGAGGGTGCTGCCACAATAAGAGCAGGAGAAGAGGAGTAGAGGAGAGGAAATGGAGGAGCAGAAATATTGAGTTGGGGGAAGAATAGAGGAGAGAGAGCAGGATGAGAGATACCATATTAGAGGTCTGAGAAGAGAACTGGAACTAGGGAGATCTCCAGAGACCTACAAGGATGACACGATCTGACAATCCAGGCAATGGTGGAGAGGATACCCTAAAAGCCCTTCCCCTAAAATGAGATTGATGACTACTCTTTATGCCATCCTAGAGCCCTCATCCAGTGGCTGATGGAAGCAGAGACAGACATCCACAGATATACACTGAGCCGAAATCTGGAATTTAGTTAAAGAGAGGGAGGAATGAAGATCGAAGGGGTCTGTATCAGGTTGGAGAAACCCACAGAAACGGTTGGCGTGAACAAGGGAGAGCACATGGACCCCAGATGCTGTCTGGGAGGCCAGTACAAGACTGATCCAGACCCCTGAACATGGATGTCAATAAGGAGGCCTCTGCACTCCAGGGAGCCTCTGGTAGTGGATTAGTATTTTTCCCTGGTGTAAGAAGGGACTTTGAGAGCCCATCCCAAGTGAAGGGATACACTCTGGCCCTGGACACATGGAGAAGGGTTCAGGCCCAGCACAGGAAGATTTGGTGGACTTTGCAGAGCCCCTGTTGAGGGCCCTACCCTACCCTGTTGGGGAGTGGTGGGTGGATGGGGTGGGGGGTAGGTTGGGTGGGGGAATGAGGGTTGGGGATGAGGGGAGGGAGAGGGAGAAGGGACTTACATGTGAAACAAGCTTGTTCCCTAACTTGAACTAATAAAAAAAAAATTCACACTACAATTACCCTAAAAAAAAAGAAAAAAATATTTATGTTTATACTTTCATATTAGTTCTTTCCTCAACCTTGGCCACAGAATCTTGTCTCTGAAGTGGCCAGCAGTTAATGTAGAAGGCATAGATGGTCAAAATGCTGAGAATAAGTGTCTAGTGAGTGCTCAGCCCTAAATGGGAGCATTGAGGAGGAGGCGGGGTAGGGATAAGTATTATAAATGCTGTCTTCTAGTCATCATATGGCCATGGCACTCCTGAATTCATCACAGCTATGGTTACCTGTTTAAGATCAAGCCAACAGCATAGCCAACATTCCAACAGGCAGGATTAATTGTACTCAGTGTTTTGCACGGTGGAGGAAAAGGAGGAGAACGAGATGGAGGGGGGATGGATGGGAGATCTTCTGGGTCCCTGGGAGTTTCAGGAGGGGTGAGCTGGGGATGGATCTGATCAAAATCAACCGTTTACATATATGAAATTGTAAAAGAAAAATATTCTCTTTTTTGATATAGGGTCGCACTATGTAGCTATGCCTTACCTGAAACTCACTATATAGAACCAGGCTGGCCTCCAACTCTCCAAGATCTACCTGCTTTTGTCTCCTGACTACTCGGACGAAAGTTGAACACCACCACATGTGGTACAATGTTCTACCTTTTTAAAAGTTCACACCCCTCTCATGAATGAACAGCTAAGTGGTAAATAAATGTTATTGGGAGTTTGAGGGTACACTCTCAGGAAGGTGAGCTGCAGCAGGAAGCGGTATGGCCTTGAGTCAGTGTTTCTACATAATAGTCCCCATACAATAGAGACTGTGGGAGCCATGCAATGGCTCTACCAAACCCTGGACAGTGTCTGGCTGTTATACCACTCACCTTGACAACTAATGAATGTCACACAGATAGGACAGTCATGGTAGTGTTGTGTTGTCACCAGCAGACTAACAGCTTTCTAGGCTGTTTCTTCTCCCTGCTTTTGTCTTATGGAGCATAAGACATCACCAAACAAGACATAAATGGTTTATGGACCCAGCCAGCCAATCACTTCAGTCACCTCTCTAGAATTTTAGTCATGGGAAGAAGTCACCGTGAGATGGCACAGGCAGCCACCATTCAGGGCCTGGGAACAGATAGCATGGCCTCATAAGCTAGGTGCTTCTGAAAGGCTGCTTAGTGCCAGTTCTGGGTTCCACCTTCAGGGCAGTGTGACCTGGGCCAGTTTCCTGTGCCACCTGTTTGCTATACTGAGCATTCATTTGGCTTCCGATGGCCCTGTAATTTGATCAAAACAGAAACCAGGGGGCTCGACTTGGATGAAACGCTGGCATTTTGGTCACCAACAAGCAATGAGCCCTCATGAGAATTCCCTCTTCTTTCTCTTCTCTCTTGTGATATTTTCTTTGTTTGGATTTTCCATGGAGTTTCCTCCCTTAACACTTGATCTTTGGGTTTTTATCACTCTACATTGATTTCCTCTTTGTCACTCAGTCCTCTTCCCACTCTTCTCTGGGCTTCAGTCTCCTCCACATGACCCCTCCTTCCTCCTTTTCTTCCTCTCTACTTCCCTTCTGTAAGAATTCCTTGAACATGTTTGCCCCTACTGGGAAGTGAAAACCCTGTCAGGGGGAGAGAGTAGAGTTTGTGGGTTTAAAGCAAGAACATCGGTGTCTTTTTGTGTGTGTAAAGTCAGGATTTGCCCCTTAGTATCGACGGAGCCTTTGGGTACATTGTGAGCTTTAATTTCCTCCTCCCTACAAGTACGGAGATGTGTGTGGCATGAAATCAAATATGATGCTATGTGTGTAACTGCTATGTTAGCAAAGTGCTTAGCCTGTGGTATATGGTACAGAGAATAGCTGGGTGTGGTGACACAAGAAGACGGCAAGATGAAACTTCACCTGAGCTAAGCAGTGAATCCAGCTCAGCCTGAGCTAAAGAGTGAGCCTCTGTCTCAATAAACAGACACTCAAACAAATAACTCCAGTTTGTAGTAAAGAAAAATTGTGACTAGCCCAGTCTGATCTTCACTGAGACTTAACTCAGTAGGGTCATGGCTATGTTGCTGATGGATGAAGGCTCCAGACTTCTCAGGGACAGGGTTGATGCAGAGAAGTTCAGCATCAACTAGTTCCCTAGCTACAAAACAAATTAGATAGTCTCTCTTTTGTATACGAAACCCTTGAATAATATTCCCCAGAAAGGATCCAATTACTACAAAAGAAACTTGGTTAAAATTGCTTTTAATTGACACTTTGCTTGTCCCTTTGGCAGAAGTTTCCTATAGCTGCTCCTGCTGAATGAGTGTGTTCCTGATCATGAATGCTTGGCTTTATTGCTCTACTTCTTTTTGGATCTTGAAGTGCCATTAAAAATCAACTGTGTGAGACTAGAGAAATGGCTCAGTGATTAAGAACACCAGCTGCTCTTCCAGACACCTGGGTTTCATTCCCAGCACTTAAATAGCAGCTCACAAACATCCATGACTCCAGTCCCAGAGGACCCAATGCCTTTTCTTGCCTTTGGAAGCACTGAGAGCATGCACATGTGCACAGACATACATGCGGACAATACAAAAAAAAAAAAAAACAGATTAGAAATCAACAGTAGTGCTGGGATGATAGCTCACTGGGTAAAAGTGCTTGCCACCCAAATCTGACTACCTGAGTCTAGTCCAAGAATCCACAAAAAAGCACACATCTATGACCCCAACACACCTATGGAGATGTTGAAATCGAGGAAGTATGAATGCCTGGAATCCCATTGCCCAGCTAACTTGAAGTGGGGAGTGCAGTTGCAGAAACAAGTGAGATCTTGCTTCAAAAAATCTAGGTGGGGAACAAGAACCAACATCCAAAAGTTGTTACACACACACACACACACACACACACACACACACACACACACACACCAGTGATGTTCCCTTTTCTCTGAAGACATACAGGACTTAAGCTCACTCTTAAGACTTTCTCAGAAATTATTTAATTTCCGTGGACTCTGACTGTCAGATAGTGAAAGACAGTTGTTTGGCTCTTGGTTTCATTTCAGGAAAGCTAGTTACCCACTTTTTTCACCATCTGAGAAATGTGGTTACACTCAGGATTTCACACACTTACTTGTGGCTGTGAATTGGATTTGCCGATGTATTTCCTGTGTTTAGCTGTGCTGTTTCACTATCTGAAATTTTCATTTATGTTTAAAAATAATGAAACCCATGCTGGGGCGGGCTTTTGGTGATGCAGCTGTCTTTGAGTCATTTCTACTCCTGTTATGTAACCCCTCTACTATACTCCTGTAACTAAACCTAATAAAAACCAATTTCCTAGGAAAAAAATAATGAAACCCTGAACTTATTAGAGACATATCAAAAACAAAGGGAGTCTGTATGACTGGTAACTCCCCAAGGAGTCTTCTGAAGAGACAGAGCCCCAGTAGCTGGAGGCTCACAATCATGCCCACCAGGGTTAGTGGGATTCTGTGCCTCTGATGGCCAAGTTCAAGTGCATCCTGCTCATTACCTATTTTATCCCATATTCCTCTGCCACATGTTTTGCTGAAGGAGTCAGGGGAGGGTCTTAGGAAGGAAAATAAATAGATTATGAAAATTCTCAGTCCCACATAGTTTCTCACTCAGTGCAAGGAAACCTGTTGCCAAAGGCAGAAAATGCTGAGAGGCTCAAGAAAAGAGCAGAGAAATATTCAGAATAATATCTTGCCTTGGAGTACACATCTCTGGGTGGGTGGGGGATGCAAGTGTGTTTCCAATGAGACATGAGAACCCTGACCTAATCAATGGCTTAATCCATTCATGGATTTGTAACACAATGGCATTATTGAGAGATTTAGCATTAGTTGGGGAAAACAGTTCGCTGGAGCATACCATGGAAAAGTGTATCTCGCCTCCTGGCTCCTTTGTGTCTCTTTCTTGCTTTTTGATGATCAGGCAATGATCAGCCTCTGCCACAGGCTCCAGACACAATGAAGTTCTGCCTCACCTCAAGCATAAAGCCATGAGTTCAGGTGATCTTGGACTGATCCCTCTGAAAGTGTGAGCCAAAATAAACCTTTTCATCCTTCACATTGTTTCCCTCTGGTATTTGTCACAGGAACAAAACGTCTGGCTTATACAGTACCCCTAACACAGTGGTTCCCAACCTATGATGACCCAATGGGGTTTGTATGTTAGCTATCCTGTATATAAAATATTCATATTATGATTTATAACCATAGAAAAATTACAGTTATGAAGTAGAAATGAAATAATTTTAGGGTTGTGTGTCACCACAACATGAGGAATTGTATTAAAGGGTCAAAGCATTAGCAAGGTTGAGGAAGGTTGAGAATGGCTGCACTAATAGAAAATGATGGGATGAGTCGACTGACCACCAGTCAAAGCCTGGTTTGGTCATGTGCAAATGTCTCATTCTGGCTTTGGGCCCTTTACACTTGGTATCCATTTCATAAAAAAGCATTTCCACTGTGTTATCCTTACTCTTGGAACACTGAATAAATCTTATCACACCAGTTAGTCCTCCATGTATGCCACAGATGTAAGTTCTTCAAGTTGGCAGATATATCTTTGGAGGTGCATAGCAAGTTGCAGGCCAGCCAAAGCCACTTAGTAAGACTTTGTTTGAAAATTAATAATAAATAAATATGAATATTTTTAATGTGTAGAAAGACAGAAGACTCTCCTCAAGAGATGAATAAAGCAGGACTCATTACTCTTAATCTTTAAAAAATAAGGGGGGAAAAAAGCTTACACTAAGAATTGGGTCTCATTAGAAATGCAAATCGCAATCACAAGTTCATTTACCTGAAGTCACATTTCTGTAAGAATTAGAGACTTCTTCTCCACACTGATGTTTCTCAAGTGGCCAAGTTGCCAAGGACTCAAAAATACTCACCTAAGATTATGAGGAACGCACAATACTCAAACTCTCCAGATCTTTCCAAAAGTACTCTTGATTGAGAATCTTTTCCCAGAAACCACAGTTAAAATGCAGCCATTCCAAGTATCATAGCTGTACTTTCCAGTATCAGAGAAGACCAACTGAGGACAATTGGCTTGCCTAATGAGATACTGGTGAGCCACAAAAACAATTTCCCCAAAAACTATGGGAGCATGAAGTGGCAAAGTTGCTCACAGAAGTTGATGAAGTCCCTCTTTTGGGTCCCTCATATGCCTGACAGACCTGCTACCTCTAGTTCCATGGCCAGAGGCATCACTACAGACCTAACAAGGATGGGCAAACAGTCAAAGGGAGTGGATCTCAGTTTGAGAAAACAACCCTCTGGGAACTAATCAAGAAGCCAGAACCTGATTTCAACAGAAGACCAGTTTCAATCCTGCTTTGCTTTTGGAGACTCTATGAAAATTCTCTAACCTCAGTTTCCTCATCTCTGGGGGAAGAATAACTCCTTTCAAGAGATACCACCCTGCAATGATGTCATGGGTAATCAAATGTCAGGTGGGTTTTTCTGTTGTTTTTTGTTTTTTGGGGTTACTTTGTTTTGTTTCCCTAAATCAGTGTTTCCCAGTGTGGCACACAAACTATTAGTGGTACATCATCATAACATTTCCTGTCATAACTGCCTTTTCATTTTAAGACTTACAAAAAGTGTGAAGGGCATTAGAAAATTGTAAAGAGGGTATCTTCCTTTTGAGCTTAAGTCAAGAATAGACTCAAAATACATATCTACTCGTTCATACAAAGTAGTAAGTAGACAGAAAGGAAATAGTGAGGTACCTTAACAGGATATAAGCATATAAAACAATAACTTAACAAAAATTTGAAAATAAAACATGCTTCCAATTGTATTTTTACATTTATTTATCTTTGAATCAGTCACAGTGTTCATTTGGCTGTCAGACCAATTTTAATATATTTCTACATTTATTTATTTATATTGTGGAGGGGGAATCACATGCCACAGTGTTCATGTGAACATCAGAAGACAACTTGTAGGAGTCAGTTCTCCCCTCTTTTAGAATTCAGATTTTGGGTCATTCATTACTCTTTGTAGGAAGTGCCTTCGCTCACAGAGCCATCTCACCAGTCCCATGATTACAACTTGAGAACTAATGCCCCTGGGGGTATCTACGAAGGAGGACCTGATGTCATAGAATGTTTTCTTTCTAAAAGCCAGGGGACACATCATTTCTAGTCATTGCATCAAGTATAGTATTTCTTCTCCTACAGATTGCTCTGCTTTGCCTCACAGTCATAGAAAATCATGTCATAGGTTGGGTTTTCCTATGTGTTCACAAGAAAAGCTTAAATCTCAACTTGGCACCAGTTGTGAAATATGTATGAATCTGAGTCATGTTCATTGTTTATTAGGCTTATCCCTAACTCTATTGCTATTGTTTCAAATTTAATTTCTCTTTTCCTTTGAACTTTAGTACCTTCCTATGTGTTCATAATCTTTTTTTATACTGTCCTAAATTCAGAATAAGGGAAGTTATGAATTTTTGAGGTCCCAAGTTTCTGTTCTTTTTACTACCATTATTTCTTCCTTTTTATTTTCTTGGGGATGTGATTCTCTAGGTTTAAAAAAATGTCCTTAAATTCAAGGGATTTTTTAAATTTGGAATCTTTCTATGCCCCCTGAATGGTATTATTTGAGTGTGCTTTAGTAAGAGTGAAACAGTCAGTCCCTTAGTATCATTTTGAAACCTATCCTTGTAAAATGCATGCTTTTTAAAGTTACATAATTATTTAAAAGATCATTATCATCATTTATATGGACAACCCCATAGACTTTAAAGAACAAGAGGAAGTAGGCGTCCTGGCAGTATTGAACTTCTTTTTTCCTCAAAAGCCAAGATCTTGGTAACAACAACTACAGAAAAAAAAATTCCATCCCAAAATGATACCAAAATGTGGCGTCAAAAATGTTCAAAATGCCCTAATGTTAGGGAAGCGCTTTTTGTTCAGAGTCCACAATCCACTGAGCCTCCTAAGAGAGTGGATTTCTCATGACCTATCTCCTGTACTGGTCAACATTTTCCCCAGTAGCAGAAGGTTGTATATTTGTTTCTGTTCAACTCCTAATCTTGACTACATTTTTTTTCAATGGAGATAATTCCTAGTCTATTGTAACATAAAGTCACAAACTGTATGAGGAGATAGTTGCATGTGAAAAGAATCAAACTCAGGGGTCTGGAGAGAAATCTCAGTGGGCAAAGTGTTTTTGTTGTACTCATGAAGGCTAGATATCAGATTCCTAGCGCCCACCTGAAAAATCAATATATAGAAGGCAGGGAAGGCATCACCACAGCAAGCTGACTAGCTAGACTAGCTGAATTAGCAAGCTCTGGGTTTGAGTGAGAGACCCTGCTTTACTATAGAAGGTGGAGAGAAACCAAGGAAGACCCTTCACATCAACCACTGGCCTCCAGGCACATGCCCACATCCATACGCACAGGCATGCACACATGTGCACTCACACCAAATTCAATTCCAACAAGCAAAAGACACAAAGATGCTGGTGGCAGTGAAAGTTATTAGAACATATTCAAATGGGGCTTGCCTAGCATGAACAAAGGCCTGAGTTGAATTGCTAACCCACATCATATAAACTGAACATGGTGGTCCACCCTTCTAATCCAAGTGCTTGGGAAATGGGGGCAGAAGGATCAGAATTTCCAGATCATCTTCAGCTATATAGTAAGTTCAAGGTCAGCCTGGACTATAGGAGCACCTGTCACAAAAAAGAAAAGCAGTGTTCCTCAGATGATGGTCAACTAGCCAGAGTAGCATGTGAAGGCAGACCTGAAAGATCCGTGGAAGCAGAAACAGGAACAAGGTCAGCTCTGTCCCTCTGGCTCATGCATCATTCTCCCCCTCTCTAGAGTATACAGAAAACTCAAGAGACTAAACATCTGGGGGCTGGAGAGATTGCTCAGTGGTTAAGAGCACTGACTGTTCTTCCAGAGGTCCTGAGTTCAATTCCCAGCAACCACATGGTGGCTCACAACCACCTTGAATGAGATCTGGTGCCCTCTGCTGGCATGCAGGCAGAAGACTGTATACATAATAAATAAATTTAAGAGAGAGAAAGACAGAGAGAGAGAGAGAGAGAGAGAGAGAGAGAGAGAGAGTAAACATCAGTCAGTCAGTAAATAACCCAAGTAAAAACTGGGATGTAGGAGTTGGGAAGATATCTCAATGCCTAACATGCTTGCCACTGAAACATGAGAACCTGGGGTCAGATACAGAGCATTCAACATAAAAAGTTACATGTGGGAGCACACACCTACAATCTCATTGCTGGGAGGTAGAGACAGGGAAGACCCCAGGGCACAGTGGCCAGATAATTTAGCCAATCAACTATTCCTAGTCTTGAGAACCTGTCTCAAGATATAAGG
Organism: Cricetulus griseus; assembly: GCF_003668045.3. Taxonomy (NCBI): domain Eukaryota; kingdom Metazoa; phylum Chordata; class Mammalia; order Rodentia; family Cricetidae; genus Cricetulus; species Cricetulus griseus. The sequence continues at coordinate 59,018,880 of NC_048600.1, forward strand.
TGGGGAGTGACGGAAGAAGACAGCCAATGCCAACTTCTGATATTGACTCTGGCCTCCACAACTGTACATGAGCATGGGTGGGGCAGACACATATGCTTGCACGAGCACACACACACACACACACACACACACACACACTTTAAAAAAAACTATTTCTTTTTTCTTTTCTTTTTTTTAATATTTATTTATTATGTATACAGTATTCTGTCTGCATGTGTGCCCAGAAGAGGGCACCAGATCTCATTACGGATGGTTGTGAGGCATCATGTGGTTGCTGGGAATTGAACTCAGGACCTCTGGAAGAGCAGTCGGTGTTCTTAACCTCTGAGCCATCTCTCCAGCCCCCGACACACACACTTTTTAAAAAGAAGAAAAATGGCAAATGAAACTGAACAGACAATTCTTAAAAGAAGAAATACAAGCAGCTGATAAATGTTTAAGTGTTCATCCTTAAATGGAGCTGAGAAATACAAATTAAAACTTGAAGATTCCATCTCACTCCAGTCACAATGATTATTATCAAAAGAATAAATGACCAGAAATGCTAGCAAAGATGTGGGGAAAGAGAAGCCTTTATTTGGTATTAGTGAGAGTTTAAGCTGGTGCAATCAGTGTGGAACTAGATTTTCTCTAAAAGTTAAAGGTTGAACCTTATGACCCAGCTATACCACTCCTAGACACTAAAAGGAGACCAAGCCCCATGACAGAGCTACCTGTACATCTGTATTCTCTGCTGTTCTATTCATAATAGCTAGGAAGTGGAACCATCCTAGGTATTCATCAACTGATGAATGGATAATGAAAATATGCTACATACATACAAAGAAAAATAGAATTATAAAATTTTTCGGGAAAATGGTTGAAATTGGGAAATATACTGAGTGAGGTATACCCAGGTCAAGAAATATGAACACCACACATTCTCAATATGTGAATCATCACTTGGAATGTATAAGTTTCTGTATGTTTAAGTTGGGGGGTAAGAATCTGTGGACAGGCTAGGAAGCTAGAGAGGAGCTGGGGCTGTCTTACAGAGAGAGAGAAAGTACAACACAGGAGTTCTGAAAGTCCAGTGGGAGAATAGTGGAGATGGACCCATTTTAGCAAGAATAAGGTGAGGGTACAGGAAAATGGAAGAGAGTTAACTAAGATGTATGAAAAGGCCACACAGAAACCCCTTACTATACAAGCTAACTAAAAAATATAATTTACAACAAAAGAAAGAATATGTCAGTGGAGGTACCCTACAAGGGTGGATAATGCTACTCCCAGAAGCAGGTTTAAGTTAAAACCCAGAAGTTAAACACGGGTATTCCTTAGGAGTGTTTGGCCACTGAAGCCCCTGGTGTTCCTTAAAAAAAAAAAAAATGCAAGCTATTGTTACTGTTTTTGGTTGCCCACCAGAGCCAGACAGTGAAACCATATTGTTGAAGACACCAACCCACTTTGGTTGCAGGACATTGAGAAATCAAACTGGAGCTGAACTGGAAGATTCCTCCCCTACTAGCTAGCTAGTTTCCATAGTGCTGGAAGGTGCTAGAAAGCTGTGGGGAGAGAAAAGACATCAAATGCCTTGCCAGCGGCAAACCCAGCATGCCAGAATATGAGTTTCTGCCAGGCAAGATACACACAGGCACAGTTGTGGCTGTCTGTGGGCAACTGATTATTGTCTGATTGGACTTGAGGACCAATCCAAGTCTGAATTGTAAACTTGGTCAGAAGATCATAGCTAGAGAGGTCTTAAAACCTGACAGGGAAGCTAAGGCTGCTGTTTTGCAAAATTGACACATTGTGCCAGTTGAGTTATCTTAAAAGTTGTGTTTGTGCCCATAAATTAGGGCTGTCCTTCCCCTTGCTGTGAGAAATGATTACTACAGAGATTCAGAACTGACCAAACTGCTGTGTGTAAGTGAATGTCCTGTCAAGTGCTCAGCCCTAAACAGGACACTAGCATCACTCTTTCCAAGAAGTGTAAATGGTGAGGTTCCTGCAAATGCTATGCCCAGCAGAGGAATGGTCTGTGCGAGGCAAGAAGGAAATCCAGTTCAACATGACCTGGTTAGCCGGAGTTGGTTCAAATTTAAAAAGTCTGACCCTAAGGAGTTTATTTCAGACATATTTAAATCTAGTACAATCTTGGGGAAGAAAAGGCTCCTGGTGACAACTATCTCAAGCCCATGTGTATTGTACAGCTTGAAGGAATGACTACATCAAAAGTTTCCAAAGTACATGTGACATCTACCATGAAGATAGATGGCTTCTATAGTTTAAGGCCCCAGGATATGATATGTATGTTCTTGGCTGTACAGATAGCTTGGAGGTCACCAGGCTATAAGGTACCGTCTGTGATATCTCCCCTAAGAATGGGTTCTATTGACTGAGAAACAAAGCTAAAGATAAAAGTCTAGGGAGGGAGAGTCTGGGATACACATAATAGTCTGGGGGATTTGGGTGTGGCCTGGCCCTGTAGGTAGCACAGATGACCAGGCTACTAACAATGTCCATTCCTAGCCTTCAGGTGGAAAACAAGTATACACATCCTTTCTGTTCAAGAGACAAGCCTATGTGCCTAACATTCCTGGTTTCCTTGGTACTTATCTGTGAGCACAAAGACCTCATGCCCTCTACACATATATACATACATACATACATACTTACAGACAGACAGACAGACAGACAGACAGACAGACAGACAGACAGACATGGGTGTATTATAAAGCTCATGTGATTATGGAGAATGACAAGTCCCAATATCTACCCTTAACAAGCTGGGGACCCAGGAGACAAGTCTGAAGCTTAGTCTGAAAGTCACCCAGACAAAGTCCATGTTTCAATTTAAGACAAAAGACTGGAAAAAGTTGATGTTACAACTCCAGTAATTGTAATAGTACTGACCTCCTGTGGCAGGGCAAAGATGAAACGATATGATAATTTCAAGACTATAGCATATGAACATTAGCTCTTATGAATGTTACTATCAAAAGATTATTCTTAAATAGTTACAACGTTTACACCTATCGTTTTAGCACATGGGAAGTTTGAAGCAGGAGGATTGCTGTGTGTTGAGGCCAACATAGGCTCCGTAGGTGTTCAGGACAGCCCAAAACTCCAAAGAAAGGCAGAAGCACTTTAGAATGAGGAAGCCCACCTGGTGTCCACTGGGACTGTTTCACACCTGCCCCGTGTACTCCAATATCACCTCATGTGGCACTTGCCCTTTGGAAAACACTAGACCAGAAGCCCCAGGGGACCTGGTTCCTTTTTTTGTGCCTTTCACTCATAGTGCCATCTTCCCAGCAGGGTAGGTGGAGAATCCCTGTTCACCTCTGTCCTCTCTCATGAAGGGATTCCAAATGCTTGTGTTGACATCACACAAACCAGCCCATCTTTCTATTTCAAGATGAATCTCCCCCACAGCTCACAGTTGAAAGCCTGAAGGGAAACCCACATCTGTCTTCTTTCATTTCCTCTCCAGAAGCCCCTCTTTTTTTTTCCTACCCTGGCATGTCTGGCTTTGGAGAGAAGTTGGGTCAGCCTTACCCGTTTGGCACATAAGTGAAGTATCAGCAGGACAGAGAGAAACAAGAGAAAGAGTAAAAAGGCACATGGCTGGCAGAGTGCCTTCTGCTATTAGCTTTCCCTCCTTTCTTTCCTTTGGATATGTAATCACCAAACTTACTGTCGTGGAGGAAGCAGGGAGTTGAGACTGAAAGCTGGGGTTTTGAGTGGGGACTCCATGGCTCTAAGATATTGTTTATATTTTCCTCTGTCCTGGGTGTCACCACCAGAAGGGGGGGGGCTTCCCACAAAGACTTGGATGTGAGGATATCCCCAGAAGAACGTGGCAGCAAGAGCAGACAGACCAGCCTGCTAAACAAGGGAGTTGAAGGAGGCTCCTGGCCTCTCACTTTGTGTGTTTAAATCTCAAATACCGACATGATAGTGAAGCTCTTCACCATCTCACCAGCAAGCCTCTCCTCTCCTGCTTCCCACAAAGCCTTAGATCAATGTCCACATCACCTCACCACTCCCAAAGAGCCTTGCATCTTGCTGTACCCATAGTCTACAGTGTCCTTCTGCCCATCCTTGTGTCAAAGTCTATGGCCCTAAAGCCAATTACAAACATCACCTCTCTTGTGAAGCCTATACTAAGTCTCCCTCTTACATCATAATGATAATATAATTGACTTAAATGTCCTCAATATTAATATTACTAGGTGTTTCTCTAGGTTGGCACTGAACTCAAGGCTCACATACATGATATCAACCATAGCACATACTAAGTGGTCTCTCTAGAATCCTTATCTCTGGGATATCAATCAACACATTTGTTCTTTCTGCATCTCATTTTCCTCAGACTTTAATGGGAATCAAACGAGGCATTTTTGTCTGGTTGTTGTACGGATGGCATGAAGTGCATAGTACCTAAGCACATAGGCTATGGTCAGTAAACATTGTGACTTCTTGTAAAAGCATATAGGTCTATGTTACAGATGGAGAAATTCAGGCAACAGAGAGACTGAGTAAACAGCCCACATTCAGTGAGAAGCAACATTCTTACTTCCCTCTTAATTGGGCTTTATCCACAGTGCCCAACCACCCTTGCCAACAGGATATACATCTGTCTGTGATCTCTCCTTCACCATTGCTTAGATAGATATTCACTCAAGGGCATAACTGATTACTGTCTCCCAGACACTCAGCTGTAACAAGTCTTCTTCTGTCCCACCAGCCAGCCCCCAAATAACAATATTGAGACTTCTTATTAATTATGGAAGCCAGGCCTATTGCTTAGGCTTGTTCCTAACTAGCTCTTATAACTTAAACTAAACGATTTATATTAATCTACATTCTATCATATAGGGTTACCTCTTTTTCATCTTGCTTTCCTCTCCGTGTCTCATGGTATCTCCTGTGAGCCTCAATCCTTCTCCTCTTCCTTTCTCTCCCTGCAAGTCCCATGTATATCTCCTGCCTAGCTATTGGCCATTCAGATTTTTATTACACCAGTCACAGAAATACATCTCCACACAGTGTACAAATATCCCACAACACTCAGCCTGAATTTTCTTGCCTGGTTGCTTCCTGCCCATCCATCCCGTCACCTTCTGATTTTAATATAGTCCATCCAGCCTTCCAATCCATGATGAATATCTCTACTGTGGAATCTGCCTTTATCTACCAAACTGGGCATGATCTCCCAGTCTCTTAAATTCCCACAGCACATGTTGGGACTTAGAATATATCTTTGCCTTGTCTCCTTCATGGTCTTCTGAGTATTTGATTTCTATATCATGCTAAACACTAAAATCCCAATAGAATGAGTTTTCCTCTCAATCAAATACAGCAGCACACTGTCAATAAAAAATGTTTTGAATGAATAGATAAACAAATGTATTTGTTTCAATTTTTTAGACCCTTGCCTCCTGATTGTCTTTTTTTTTTTTTTTTTTTTTTGGTTTTTTGAGACAGGGTTTCTCTGTGTAGCTTTGGAGCCTATCCTGGCACTTGCTCTGGAGACCAGGCTGGCTTCAAACTCACAGAGATCCGCCTGCCTCTGCCTCCTGAGTTCTGGGGTTAAAGGCGTGCGCCACCAACGCCCAGCTCTGATTGTCTTTATATGTTGAATATAAATATTTAAATACATTTATATATACACTTGGCCTGAGTATTTTAGCAGAAATGAATATCTGTTGTTCTCATTTTTCTCTGAGAACCAGATACCAGAAATCATATTCATTGTTGTTTGAGGTATAGAATTCCAAGCTATATTGCATCTATACAAGTCTCATGGATTCTCCCCACTGTTGTAACTAGTCAGGATCATCTAACACAACTCATAAACACGTTTATTTATGAGTGTAGTGTCTTTTTTAAGAAAGTTTTGAATTTGAGTTATGAATACATTCATGGGGGCTATGACTTCCTGCTGCTGCGATGCTGCTTTGTCTCATACTTACCACACTTCTTAGGTTTCTTGACTTCTAAAGGGCCTGCGATTTGACATCCCTGTAAGTTTATCATGACAGTCTTTACTTAAGTCTGAGTTCCAGAAAGTTCTAATGGAAACATTAAAGAATCCGAACAAAGGACCATTCAGTCCAAATACAATAATGTTGAGGGGATGTAGAAGAAAATGTGATCTATGTGTCTGGAACTTTAACTGGCGGTCACTTCCACCTGTTAGTGACCTATGGCTCCAGTTGGAAAGAGAACTCGGCTTTCTACTCCTGCAGAGGACAGAGTTCCATTCCCAGGACCCACATGGGACACACACACACACACACACACACACATGCATGAGCACACACATACACCAACAATAAACTTTTATATTCACCAAGGACACTGAAGTCTCTCAGCTTTCAGAAATGCCTGAGTTTCCAAGGGCAATCTTCTCTAAAGTGTTTTAGTCAAGAGAGTATTTCCTTAGTACAACTGTGTGAATGTTATTGCTCCAGACATGGAAGATAAGACGGAAATGGAAAAAGTAAGTAGGCTCATGGCTCAAGGAAACTTGCAATCTGTTCGTTCTGGGGAACAAAAAAATACTTATGACAACAGTGTGCCTGTGGAAGACAGGTTTTCTACATGAAATTCTATCTATCTCACTTAACCTTCATAACAGCTCTTTGCTGTGGGCCCTCCCTTTAACTCTAATAAAGAGCAGCATCAAATGACTGACGGTCTTACCCAACATCATATAAGCAACACAAGGTAGAGCTGGTTTTTAAGCATCTTGACTCTTGCGAACAGTTATGTTTAAGTGTGTTTTATATATACCAGAAAAACTGGCATCTGTACACAGCCAGGAAACAAAATACGGTTGTTATTCATTTGTGGGCTCATTACAAGACTTTTATTGACAGTCAAATGTAAAGATTGTATGTGTTTGTGAGCAAACCTTCTCAGATAGGAGTTTTCAGCTCAGCGGGGAAAAAAATGGCAAACACTAAAAAGGCATTAAGCCAGAGGGTAAGAGAAGGAATCTGACTCACAGTTGAAATGGATACCTCACTTAAATATCACTGTTTCGATTCCCACTTCCTCTACAATAAAGTGTTCTTCTTTTGGCATGGGTTAATCATCACAGCCAATGTCTTTATGGCATAATGTGGCAAAAGTGAGTGGTCCCAGATGGCCACACCTTTCAAAGAGAACTCAAACGATTTCAGTGTGATACGTGCTAAATTTCTAACTTGAAGTTATTGGATATTTCACCCCCTAAAAAAAAAGTTTCTAACTTGAGACAGGAATTGGTAGCCCACCCTCATTCAGAATGTAGTACCTAGGCCTTAAATATTGACTAATGAACACATACCTTATATTTGAGTGATAGAGTTCTCCATCCCATCACCCAAAACAAGCCATGACAAGGATGATGTAAGAAAAATCTCCCTCTGGTTTCATCAGTGACTCCGCCAGCCAGGAGGATTTGCATATTATTATGTCACACAGAAAGAAAAAGTTGAGTGGACTTAAAGTCGACTAGTTCTACCAGCCATTTTCCTTTGAGGCTGTGGCAGTCATATTGCATCATGGCCGTGGGGTATTCCACAGACAGAGGTCTGATCATTAGCCCTCACACTTTCTCTCACCAAGAACAGGAACCAGCAGATGAGAACAGCCAAAAGAATGTGCTGAGGAGGCTAGGTGTTAGATTTCTTCTGTGCATTTCAACTCTCCTGTTCTTTAATTTCCCCCTGACAGGGTGCTCCTCATCACAAAGGCAATGCCTGGAGTTTCCCAGCCTAACTGCATGTCTGACCAAAAGCAATGCTTCAGAATCTCAGCATGTTGCATATTCATTTCCTCTTAGCTCTGTCTGATGTGCTTGCATGCTGTGGCTGAAGGGCGCTTGTGTTGCTCACCCTTCCTCTCTATCCAAATGAACCAGACTAAGTTTAACATTTGCTGATGATTTCGAGGCAATGGGATCCAATTTCAAAAAGGGCGATGGCTGGGGCAAGAGAGAGAGGGCTCAGTTAGCAAAGTGCGTGCTTGCCCTGTAAGAATGAAGACTGGAATTTGATACTTAGAACACATATGAAAACCCACACTAAAAAGCTGCATAGTGAGTGCTTATAATGTTAGCATTGAAGAGCTGGGGCACATTCCAGCTCAGTTAAGAGACTCCGGCCAAATAAATAAATAAAAAGGTGGCCCCTTTTTATTTCAGAAATGCCTGAGTATCCAAGGAGGAACAGCACCCAATGTTATTGTCTGGCCTCCACACACATGTGTACATGTGCGAATGCACTCCCACATATATGTGCACCCATACAAGCACACATATGAATACACCCACGCAAACACACAAAAAATTAAAAGAGAACAGAATTCCTTTTCAGAATTTTCATATCAAATGTGCTTAGTGCTATTGAAGAAGGAATTGATGGCAATGGAGTATCTTGGTTTCATAGTTTGGAAACAGTATGCATTGCTGTGTGCTTCCCCAACCCTAAATGGTTTGCCCCAGGGTTGCCTATTCTCAGGAGTGCTGAAAGGTAGCTGAAGTCTCCAAGGCACACTAGATGTACAACTATTGGATGCTGCATGAACAAGAGTGTTCACAGTTTAAATCCTAGCTCATGCTACATCCCTTTCCATAGTGGCACATTTGGTGGAATCCATGCTTTTAGCTGTAACAAAAAGTAAGTGCTACAATGAAATCAGTGTGGGACAGGAATTCAGGGTGTTGTTTTTCAATCAGGTTCCAGAGCTGGAGGAAATGAACTGTCAAACACACACATTCCACTAGATAACTGTGGAGATTTGAGAATGCAGTAAAAATACTAGTTAATTTCAAGATTGTTTCTCAAAAAGTTACTAAGATGGTTATTGTTAAGTTTTTGCTTAAATTAGAAGTTGAGAGATGGACACAAACTATAGAGAGCACATTAGCCAGTTTATTATAGGGCGGGAGAGTGAGAGGGGGAGAGACAGAAATGGAAGAACAGAGCAGGGCAGAGAGTAAGAGAGAGAAGAGAGAGAGAGAGAGAAAGTGAAGAGAGAGTAAGTGAGCAGGGGTCTGTCTTTTAAAGAGGTCCTCTACACCTGTGTGCAGACTTAGTTCCCATGGAACCCTGGGCTGACCAGGGTACTGCCTGAGTGGATTCTGCCAGGTAACAGGGACAGACCAGCATAATGCCTGAACCTTCCAGTTATAATACTAATTGTTTTTGTCTTTGTTTTAATTAAATACAAAACTGCTAGTTTTTTGTTTTGTTTTGTTTTTTTGTTTTTTGTTTGTTTGTTTGTTTGTTTTGTTTTAATTTTTTGGCCTATGGTGCATGATAATCCACTCAGTTACTCCAGGATTCATAAGCTGAGGTGATGTGGAATTTCATCAACAAAAGTCAGTTTCGTGGATTTTGGGGAGTTGCCCTAGCACCAGGTTTCTCCCCAAGTCCATA